>NC_087208.1:53339434-53341548 GCF_015104395.2 Macrobrachium nipponense | reverse complement strand
AAAGTAATTTAATTCTGTAAATGCCCTCGAGTCATGGTTTAATTTCCCAACCTGTTTGATGATGCATGATTTTTCGGACAATTAAGCATTATCGAGTGATAGAATGAGAATGAAGTCTCTTGTCGCATCTGTTTTGGTATGACATGGATAATAGAACAAGTCGTGCGCGACCATAATCGATCGTTATTTTAATAATTTGAGTCATAGAATACTCGGAGCAGAATTCTTTACTCTTCATGTATTCGAAGACACGCCTGTCTCATTTTGATAAGGGGCAACGCACCCCCCCCCCCCCCACCCCACCCCCCCCACCACCACCCCCCACCACCCCCCCCCCAGTGCCTTCCACGCCGTTATGCTTGATTGAAAACAGTATCTCCCGTTCATGCTGTCTTTTCCATTCCTCAGAGAGGTGTTCATATGACCTAATTTTAGAATCGGGTATATATGTAAATTTGTCAGTTTCCACATGATTTACATATATACATAATATAATGGTATATGTTATAGGTAGATGTATCATATATATAGATATATATATATATATATATATATATATATAGATATTATATATTATATATATATAGTATATATATAGATATCTATATATTTATATATATTTATATATATATATATATATATATATAGATTATATATATTATATATATCTACTCATATATTTCGTATATATATTTGTATATATACAGATAAATATCTAGATGTGTATATAATTCACATGTATATACATACTCTTGTGTATGTGTGTGTGTTATATCATATATATATATATATGCTTAAAAAAATCACTGTAGATGCACGTGACTTCATAAATAAGCGATACCACAGGAGGAAAAATAATAGTTCAGAAATCCAAGCGCTTTCGTCTTTACTCAGACATTGTCAAGGAGTTAATGAAGTACAATTGGAGATAAAGGTCTCAGGTACAAAACAAGATCAAGAATACCAGATGGTTTATTGTCAAAAAGAGATAATCCAGGATTATCGGATATCACACGGTCACAAACCTAACCGAAACTACAAAGTATCTTTTAGTCCAAACATGTATAAAACTGAATATATTAATTTTATTGCTTATATTTATCTGCAACTTTTTTCATAATGAAAGCATCAAGTTTAAATAAACCAAGACTTAAATTTAGAACGTTTCTATTATTTGACTTGATGAAACAAGATTCAATGATATTCCTTTTCCAACTGTGTCATTACATGGGATTAAGGTTCTTGCTTGACTCCAGTTAATAGGATGGTCTAAATCTCATATGTACGAATAATGCATTCGATATTTGCCCAGTTCTCACAGATATTGATGTTGCTTGAGACATTGTGAAAGAGATTTACCGGTCTGTCCGAATAGACTTTATCACACTTTTTTGCAAGGAATTTCATATATGCAGCCGGAAGATCTTTAGGAGAATTTTTTATTATTAAACTCTTGACATTAATAATACTGAAAATAACATTTATGTTAAATAGCTTTAAAATTCTAGGAATATCTAAAAACCTTTCATCATAGGGTAATTTTAGAATGTTATGCTTACTAAATTCAAGTTTGTCATTAGTTGAATAAAATGTTTTTCTAGCTCATTTCCATGCCACATCTTTAAAAGTCCTTGGGTATTTAAGTTTCAGTGCAATATCATAAATAGTTTTAATTTCATCGTCAATAAACTGCGGGCTACAGACACGTAAAGCCCTTAAGAACATCCCAGAAAAAACAGAGAATTTAACATTTTAATGGTGATTGGAGTAGTAATGAACAAAAGAGGCAATGTTAGTTGATTTTCGAAAGACTGAAAAGGTGAAAATTTCTATCATTTCTATGGACAGTTACATCAAAGAAAATTCAAATTACAATTTCTTTCTTCCTCTACAGTAAATTTATAGAAGGGACTAAATTATTGAGATTATTAAGGAATGCCAGGAGATTTTTCGTTGAACTGGCCAAATGCAGAAGATATCATCCACATATCTAAACCAAATAAAATTTTTGGGGACAAAAATTCTTGGTAAGAGTTTTGTCTCAAAAAATTCCATGTAAATGTTTGCTAAGGACAGGAGATAAGGGATTACCCATAGCCATGCCAAACTTTTGT
>NC_087208.1:53326934-53334434 GCF_015104395.2 Macrobrachium nipponense | reverse complement strand
ACTGATACATGTTTTGTTGAAAATATTGGCAGTTTTCAACGAATTAATCTTATATACATGGTCTTTTCAATTCTTCTGAAAAAGAATTATTAGAAGAATTGAAAAGACCTTGTATAAGATTAATTCGTTGACAATTGCCATTATTTTCAACAGAATAGTAGTAGTAATAATAATAATAATAATAATAATAATAATAATAATAATAATACTGTCGAAAGTCATTGCTGTTTCAGCTGCATTCAATTTATGTAAAGTTTTCTCTATCTTATAACTGATTTTTCTTGGCTACTGCATCGGGCCAATATGTAACGATGTTCGTCTCAAGTAGGACATATTGTTGTAGAGATGATGGACGTCGGTTATAAGAACAATGCATGATCCGACCTGCAGCTTACTCGGGGCGCGTGCTAGAATCTGCGGTCAAATAGAGCCTTGTTTCACCAGGGAAAATTAAATAACGCTATGTTTTATTAGAAATCATTGTTCTCTGCTGTTTAATATGCATATTATTTATTGTTTTACACTTTCATTCTAATAAATAAATCATTAATATATCGTAAAATTCCTGTACCTTTAATTCAATTCGAAACAACTTTATCAGACGTTTTGAGGCTATTCCATTGACCTTTCCTACCCCCTTGACAACAACAACAAAGTAGTGTGTAGGCTTACTCCCCGAGTAAGCGAGAATAGAAAAAACTATATAAACTGATTCCAGCTTATGTAGCAATAGCTTTCAACAAGACCTGTTTGAAATAGGGTCTACTACCCACAGTAATAATAATAATAATAATTATAATACTAATAATAATAATGATAATAATTGAAAAAGAAACCCACAAAATTACTGTATAACGTGTTTACTTAATAAGTATGTACATTTTATTTATTTGTTGAGTAGAATAAAATGTAAATACTTATAAGTAAACACGTTAAACACAGTAATTTTGTGGGTTACCTTTTCAACCTTCAGAAGAAAACTGAAAGAAGTTTTTGTTTGGTTGATAATAATAATGATAATAATAATAGTAATGATATTTACCCATATGGATATTTTGAGTTCCAGCTCAAATAAACGCTTTTCAGAACGAACTCGAGCGACAATCTCCATATCTGTCCTCTCTCATATCTCTTCTCCTCTTGGGATGAATTATTGCCAGATCAGATAATACACGACGCGACTTCAATAAAATAAAAAATTGCATGAAAGATTTATAGACACATTTATCCCCACCTTCTTTTGGCATCTGGTTTTTGGCAACACTGCGTGGATGAGATTACAAAGTTTTCGATAACGTTGGTGCTCAAAGAAAACTTTTTTGTTTTTTTAACTCATTTTCAAAATATTCTGGGTCTGTTATCACATTTTCTTCATTTTCACAGTTTTCTGGGTTTGCTATGTTTTCCTAGTTTCCAAAATTTTCTGGGTCTGTTATCATGTTATTTTCCTCATTCTCAAAATTTTCTGGATCTGTTATCATGGTTTTTACCTCATTTTCAACATTTTCTTGTGCTATTATGTTTTTTTTCCTCATTTTCAAAATGTTCCATGTCTATTTTCATGTTTTCTGTTCATTTTCAAAATTTTCTGGGTCTGTTATCATGTTTTTTCTCCATTTTCAAAATTTTCTGGGTCTGTTATCGTGTTTTTTCTTCATTTTCAAAATTTTCTGGGTCTGTTATGTTTTTTCTCCATTTTCAAAATTTTGCTGTCTGTTATCATGTTCTCAATTTTCAAAATTTCTGGGTCTGTTATCATGTTTTTTCTTCATTTTCAAAATTTTCTGGGTCTGTTATGTTTTTTCTCCATTTTCAAAATTTTCTGGGTCTGTTATCATGTTTTTTCTCCATTTTCAAAAATTTCTGGGTCTGTTATCATGTTTTTTCTTCATTTTCAAAATTTTCTGGGTCTGTTATCATTTTTTTCTCCATTTTCAAAATTTTCTGGTCTGTTATCATGTTTTTTCTCCATTTTCAAAATTTTCTGGGTCTGTTATCATGTTTTTTCTCCATTTTCAAAATTTTCTGGGTCTGTTATAATATTTTTTCTTTATTTTCAAACTTTGGTGGGCATATCAAATGACGCTTTTATCAGTCGGCAGTGTTTAAAAATTTCTAAAAAAAAAAAAAAGTAATAAAAAGATAGTGTTAAGGAAAGCCCACCGAGAACCTTGCTACTTGATGCTGCTCAAGTAGTTAAAGTTTGATAGAATTCTCCCACAAATTGGTACCAGGCCTGAAATGGCAGTTCTCAGAATTTCTCTTACATTAGCGTCGTCTGTGGAATTTCTTATATAGTATAGAGTATAAACTTCTCAGTTGCTGAATGGGGGTTTGACTACAATGCTTTGAACACTTATGTAGTAATGATACAATTGGCCACGTTAATTTCAAAAGTTATGATATTAGCGTTATGATATCAGCATCGTATTTTTAGGTTAGTTTTGAGAATGAAGGAAGCTCTCTCTCTCTCTCTCTCTCTCTCTCTCTCTCTCTCTCTCTCTCTCTCTCTCTCTCTCTCTCTCTCAATGAGTTGTCCTGGTTACTTTTCGAGATCAGATACAAATGAAGAATATTGGAACGTATTTTTTTTTTATTTTGCTACATGAAGTTTTCCTTTCAAGTCATTAATGTGAGCGCCCCATTCTCTCTGATGTTTTGCCGACTCGATATTTATTTTGTTTACATACATTGATTGAGGTATTACTAACCTTTTGCACCGCGAAAAACAAGCCAGATAAACAGTAACTGTGTGGACTGGCCGTGTGTTTGGCGTTTATTAATCTTGTATACGCTGTATACCCTGCAGGCGGTTTCGTTATAAAAACCTAAATGTTGTTTACTATCAAGCCCTTTGATGCGTATATTTATTTAGTATCATTGACCTATATTACTGTATTCGGATTAAACTATACTATTTACACATTCTGTGTTCTAATGCAATGAATAACATGACCTCATATGACCTGGGTGCTCTGTGCTCTAATACAGTTACTATCAGGACCTCATTTGAAGTGGGTGTTATCTAGTGTAGATATATATTAAGAAAACTTTACAAGCTTTCCAGGTCTAACTGTCCTCATCCACTAGTATCCGTAGAATCCACGGCTAGCAGACGATGGGGACAGTTAGCTTTGTGTAAGAAGTATTACATAGATAATCACTGATAAGTTTTTTATTTATTAAGGAAAAGGTTCCTTGAAACCTATATACAAGCCTTGCCCCACCAGCAGAGAGACGTCTGGATAATTTGAAATAATTTCTGTATAAAATAAAAAATAAGCAGCGATCTCAGTTGTTTATTCAGAGGGGAATAATCCTTACTGGCAATAAAAAACAAGTTTGAAAACACTTTCTTTGTAGCATTTAGACGACGTGTGACGCACCGCGCATGAGCAGTAGCCTATGTATTCTCTGTAGTTACGCAAAAAAAAAAAGCATCACTAGTTGCAAATACAGAAGTGACTAGTATGTGTCTGGGCCTGAGATTGCCAAGAGTACTTTTCTCTCTCTCTCTCTCTCTCTCTCTCTCTCTCTCCTTGAATCAAGTGGGTGGAAGAAGTCATCGGTGTGTGTACGTAGCCTGGGAGGAGATCAAAGCTAGGAATCGTGGCGTAGGTGGAGGAGAGAGAGAGAAAAAAAAATCTTGGGTATTTAAAGATATCAACCGTGGATGAGAGAGAGAGAGAGAGAGAGAGGAATCTGTACAGGTATTGATCTCAAACCTCTTTCTCTCTCTCTCTCTCCTCTCTTCTACCTCTACCCATACCCTACCTTCCCTCACACTCACACCCACACCGGGAATCTGTGCCCCCTTTGGGTACCTCCTCCTCCTCCTCCTCCTCCTCCCATCCTCCTCCTCCTCCTCCTCCTCCTCCTCCTCCTCCCTCTTCACACCTCATTCATACCTGTCCCAGTGGATGTAATCTGGCGAAGTCTCCAGTGTGTCGTTTTTTTATTTATTTTTTTTTTTAAATGCTCCGTTCAAGATGGATGCAGTCGTGTCAAACTAAAAGCTACAATATTTCATAAGAAATCGTTAAATATCGGGTGAATGCAGCGTTTATCTGGTGTGATGCCATAGTCTTGAGAGCGTTTCATATAGTACATAGATTCCTTGTCCAGTATGGAAGACATGTGGTATATAGTTCTGGAGCTAATTTTTTTAGCATTTGTGTGGCGGAAGCTTTTTTTTTTTTCTTTCTTTTTTTAAGTTCAAGGGTTTTATTCTTTCGTGAGATTGTTTTAATGAGACGCCCTTTTTTCTAGAGTTAAATTTTTCTGTAAATTGGACGCATTTTATTTTTCTGTCAATTAAGCCATTTTTGTGTAGAAAGTTTTCTTATATACTGTAAATGAGAAACATTTTTTCTTGAGTTTTTTTATTGGCTGTAAATGCAGCAAATTTCTCTCTAGAAAGTTTGTCTTAACTACTATAAAAGGCATATTTTTCTCTTGAAATTACTTCTTGTTTACTATAAATATGGCACCCTTTCTCTATAAAGTTCTATCATTAGCTCGAACTAAGGCACACTTTCCTCTAGAAAGTTATATTATTTGCTCGAAATAAGGCACACTTTCCTCTAGAATGTTTTATCGTCTGCTCGAAACTCTGAATATTTTTTTTTTTTTTTGAAAGTATTTTTATTATTATTTGCTGAAGATGAAGGAAACAATTTCATCACTCCTGAATATTGCCCTATAAAAAGACATTCAGCATGCAATGCAATTGCAAGCAGTATTCAGCTGAGATAATGCACACTTTCAAGCAGGGGTTTTCAAAGCAGTCGATATCGACCCCCAGGGGTCAATAGGATCATCCAAGGGGTCTATGAATAGTCAGGAGGTCAAAAGAGAGTCGATGAATAACTGAGTCAGGGGGTCAAACGGAGGTCGATGAATAACCAACGTGTCGGAGAATTAAGTTCCATATACTCGTACATCTAAAGTTCCAAACATATTTTCTTACTAGGTGTTACTTTTTTTTTATCATACTGAATGTCAAGTACTAAACTAATACTACTCTCATTAATTCTGACATTGTTTTTTTTTTTAATATTAGATGCTAGTTTAGGGAGTCGATAGGCAATCTGAAACTTCATAAGGGGGTCGTGGAGTTAATAAGTTGGAGAACCCCTAACGCATCTAGGGTAATCTTTCTTCGCGACGTGAATTTTCGGGTGTCCATCGGTCGGACACGTTGGCCCCTCGTGCTTGTTGCTGTGCGTGTTCGTTGCTTTGGCCAAGAATCTTATGCAAACAAATAAGTGCCTTGTTGAGGAGCCTCGCTGATGACTCGTCTTCTTTGTATTTCCTTCTTCTTTTCTGTTTCGTTGAGTCCTTTTTTATACTTAAATGTAGATCTGCTTTCTTGAATTCCCGAGATGATTGTGTTTAATGTCTCTCTATGGCAACTGCTTCCAGTTACTATAGAGAGACATTAAAGTTAAAGTTAACTATAAAAGTTCTCTCTAACTTTTAAAGTTAACTTTTTATACTTAAATTCAGATCTGCTTTCTTGAATTCCCGAGATGATGATGTTTAATGTCTCTCGATGGTAACTGCTTCCATGGGGGTCGTAAGAAGATTCAGCATTGTTGTTTTTTTATTAATGTTTTAAATCTCTTCGGTAACTTTGTTTTGACTTTCTGTAAAACAAAAAGAATCTAATGTATATTGTTTCTTTATGGAATGAAGCGTAGCTGGTTTTAGGTTCTGGATCAAAACTGAAGCGATCTTCACTCTTTTAAGTTTCTTCACAACAAATCCAGCGAACAAAAGATTTCGTATAAACGCCTCTTGGTCGTTTTAACAACTGGACTAAGTTTCGGAGAATTGGAGGAACCCATCGATTTTCCCCCGGGGGGGCGGGGGGTGACTCGCCAGCACGAGAGAAAAATAAAAAAAAAGGAACAATATCAGATGTATGTGTGTAGAGAGAGAGAGAGAGAGAGAGAGAGAGAGAGAGAGAGAGAGAGAGAACCAGGTGTGAACAATTATTAAAATGGTATGAGGGCATGATGCGGTAAACAATAGGTGTATCGATTTGTTTTTATATTTTTGATAATGTCTATCACTTGTTGAATTCCGTTTGGATGTACTTTAGCGCCACGGGGGGTTGATATTAAGTGAGCAAGAGGGAGAGCGCCATTTGCGTATCTGATGAGACAAACAGCTGAGTGTTGTGTAAACAATAGCCCTTTTTTTCCGTTCTTCCATCCTGTCGAACTCGCAGTCACCGTGATTGATTTTCACGTTAGAATTTCACGTTAAGCTTGGCGAGTGCTGCATTGTCTACTTGAAATGAGAGATTAGAATGTTTTTTTTCTCACCTTCCTTTTCTCTCTCTCTCTCTCTCTCTCTCTCTCTCTCTCTCTCTCTCTCTCTCTCTCTCTCTCTCATTGGGGTATATCTGTACAGTCATTATAGCGAAGTAAATTTTAACCAAAATCGGGACGGGTCAAGTATGAGGGAGCGGAACTGTCACTTCTGGAGGAAGACAGGGGAGGGCGGCGCCAGGGGTGGGCAAAGGGTTGACCCCAGCTGACTTTATAACGATGTGGGGTGAGGGAGAGACCAGAGACCCTTTTGGGTTATTGACACACTCCATTTGACGTCAGGTAGTGCCACCATTTCCTGCGTGTGTTTTTTTATTTATTTTTTTTAGGTTTTGTTGGCTTGAATGGCAGATGTTTTTATATATGTAGTTCAGATTTAGTATTAACTTTTTTTTTTTTTCTTTTTTGGTTAGTAACGTAGGTTAGATTATTTTATTTTTATTAGATTTGTAAGATGTTTACAATGAGACACATACAAACAAACACATTTATGAGAGAGAGAGAGAGAGAAGAGAGAGAGTGTCTCATAGTCCTCCTTCCCATATTAAAATGTCAACACAGTTATGAGTGAGAGAGAGAGAGAGAGTCTTCCTTCCTTCCTTCCCATTTTAAAATGTCAACACATTTACGAGAGAGAGAGAGAGAGAGAGAGAGCGTCTTCCTTCCTATTTCAAACACCTTAAGGAAGTGTCATTTTCGCCCATGTGCCACAGAATAGTGACGACGAGAGGGAAGACCTGCTCGTCGAGACGACCGTTTCTGGGGACCAATAAACCCTGGCCCGAGCGTCATTTGGGCGAGAACGACGGGGCATTAGCGTTGGCATTTATCCTCCCTTCGCAGAAGAGGAGAGCTTGTTACTGAGAATGGGAACCTGGTGGTTGCCCGTTATGCAGATCAGACCCGACGGTCTTAAAGGGCGGCTGATCAAAGGGTGTGTGCTTTTGTATGTTTGTTGTTGTTTTTTATATATAAATTAAGGATGAGGAGACGGGCTTCTCTCTCTACCTATTTACCTTAAACGAAAACAAGACAAGAAATAATGGATGGAAACTAGAGCTGAAGAGATACAACACATCCCATTGTGGGAACTTCCTTACATACAAGATACGAGACACGTGGAATAAACTGCCACCAGAATTTATAAACAGCAACAGTGTGG
>NC_087208.1:53319434-53321934 GCF_015104395.2 Macrobrachium nipponense | reverse complement strand
GATAGAATGCTCAAGTGGGAACAGTTTTTTTGGCCGTTAGTGGAGTGGGGGGGGGGGGGGGGGGGGGGGGGGGGGGGGGGCAAGGGTTAGGATAGGATAGGATAGGATGGACACAGAAAGCCAGTCCTCCGTGGGTGGAGAGGTTGTGGTTAGGATTGTGTTGTGTTTTTTTTAGAGATTCTTCAAAGGAGATATTTAAATACAGTCATATTTCATAGATGCATAATTAAGTCTTGTTGACACGCGATTGACCTTTAGTCATTTTCGTTTCTCTCTCTCTCTCTCTCTCTCTCTCTCTCGTTGTTTTTATACGTGTATGCTTAAGTGGTCTTGTTGATATTGGTTTGAGTCTTGGTGATTGTCTTTATTTTCATTACATTTACACGCGCATTTGCTCTCTCTCTCTCTCTCTCTCTCTCTCTCTCTCTCTGTTTTTATACGTATATGCTCAAGTGGTCTTGTTGATATTGGTTTGAGTTTTAGTCATTGTCTTTTTCTTTACATTCAGACACGCCTTTACTTTCTCTCTCTCTCTCTCTCTCTCTCTCTCTCTCTCTCTCTCTCTCTCTCTCTCTCTCTCTCTCTCTCTCTCTCGAAAGGACAGGTGAGTAGTTAGAAACAACGTTTAGTACTGGATGTAATTAACTCCGGAAACTTCCGGTAATTTGTTCCCAGAAGTTTCCGAATGAGGACAGCGCAGATATCTAAACTTCGGAGGTATTTAAAGTCCGCAACTTCCTGGTCCCTTATTTCTGTAACGGGAGGCGGACGGGACTGGCAACACAGTATATGTAGGTTATTGTAGGCTGCAGAAGGACTATGAACCTCATTGATATGGAACAAGACCACCACAGGGGCCACTGACTTGAAATTCTTTAAGCTTCCAGGGAATATTACGGTGTTCGTTCGAAAGAAATAACAGAAAGTAATGAGAGGGAAAGTCAATTATTAGAAAACCAGATATATAAATAAATAAATTTATATATAAATAAATATAACAATCTTGTTTTACATACGTTGGTATCTTGACATTTCAAATTTGTGATACACTCTCTAACTCAATCAGATAAATCATTATTCAGTAACTTGAGAATGCAGGAATGTCTTAACGGGCGTTTTGTTTTATCATTCAGTTTCAAAAATATATCAATACTTCACTTTGGAATAAACCTCCTGAATCACCTACATTGCAGGAACCAATTAAATTCTATTATTAAATTATTGAATTGAGTTTTATCGTCCGTAAAATTTAATAGACAGGATCCTGGGTGCACTCTGCACAGTGTCTGGAGGAGAGAGGAGGAAAGGAGGAAGGAGAAAAGAGAGTAGAGAGAGATAGAGAGAGAGAGAGAGAAGAGAGGGAGAGAGAGAGAGAGAGAGAGAGAGAGAGTATTATAACAACCCAGAAAGAAGGGCATGAAAGAAAACTTATTACATGTACAGTAATTTAAAATAGTTTGAGAGAGAGAGAGAGAGTATAGCATCCCAGAAAGAAGGGCATGGAAGAAAACATCTTATATGTACTGTAATTTAAAATAGTTTCAGAGAGAGAGGAGAGAGAGAGATTGGCTGCTGATGTAGGAGAGACACAGCGTAACGATGGAATAGGTTAGATAAAAGAGTAAATGAACGAATGGATGATATAACTGGGGGAAATATTTTGCTCGGATGAGGAGAGGCCCGAGATCTCATCTCTGCTGGCGCGAGTCAAAATTGTTGGTCTTGAGTGTGGTGCTTGAAAGCAGAGCTGCGTGTTCACCCTTTATAAGGGACGTGGTAGGTTGCTTTTGACTTATAAATACTACTAAGTCAAGTGTGTGTGTTTATGCCATAGCATTTCGTCGTGAGTATTGACTTGTCCCAGTGCCACTTAGATATTCCTAGTTGGTTTTTGGCCATCAGTAACGTGAGAGGATAAATTCATCTTTTTTATTCTATGCATGTCTATGTTATTGTTCTATATTGAATGTAATGTTGGACCAACTCTATCTATTTTTGGTAATCATGTCGAATCTAAAACAGAAACGACGAAAACTGCTTTCCAAAATTTGTAGGGACAGGGAGTAGAATGAGGAAGGAGGTGTGAACTACACTCAATTTGCATATCATTTGCATAATTCACTGGGATTCATTGCTCCTTCTCAGTTTGGGGGGGCGGGGTAGTGCCGTCAGTGAACCTCACGCTCTGCAATGTAGTCATTACCTCTAGTTTCTTTTGCAGCATCCCTTCAGCCCCTAGCTGCATCCCTTCCTCTCATCATTCCTTTTACTGTACCTCCGTTCATGGTCTCTTCCATCTTACTTTCCACCTTCAGTTTCCATTTCAGCGCTGAATGACCTCGTAGGTCCCATGAATTTTATAATACCTTTCCATTTCGCTTTCTTCCCTGCATTTCTGATATTCAATAGATTTCTTCCGATAATATGAACACATGTATATACCTGCATATGTATATGTAGATATATACATGTAAACGTTATACACACATATATGTATGTA
>NC_087208.1:53276934-53316934 GCF_015104395.2 Macrobrachium nipponense | reverse complement strand
TCGTCTCTCTCCTCTCCTCTCATCTCAAGGCCTGAGATTTTGCTGAGAATAAGGGGGTTTAAAGTGGAATTTTTCTAGCATTATTATTATTTTTTTTTTTATCACAGTCCCCCAATTCGACTGGGTGGTATTTATAGTGTGGGGTTCCTGGTTGCATCCTGCCTCCTTAGGAGTCCATCACTCTTCTTACTATGTGCGCCGTTTGTAGGATCACACTCTTCTGCATGAGTCCTGGAGCTACTTCAGCCTCTAGTTTTTCCAGATTCTTTTTCAGGGATCTTGGGATCTGGTGCTAATTTTCCTATGATTATGGGTACAATTTCCCACTGGCATATCCCCATATCCTTCTTATTTCTATTTTCAGGTCTTGATACTTAAACATTTTTTCCCTTTCTTTCTCTTCAGCTCTGGTGTCCCATGGTATCGCAACATCAATGAGTGATAATTTCTTCTTGTTTTTGTCAATCAACGTCACGTCCGGTCTATTTGCACGTATCACCCTATCTGTTCTGATACCATAGTCCTAGAGGATCTTTGCCTGATCGTTTTCTATCACTCCTTCAGGTTGGTGCTCGTACCAATTATTACTGCAAGGTAGCTGATGTTTCTTGCACAGGCTCCAGTGGAGGGTTTTTGCCACTGAATCATGCCTCTTTTTGTACTGGTTCTGTGCAAGTGCCGGACATTCGCTTGCTATGTGGTTTATGGTCTCATTTTTCGAATTGCGCATTCTACATATGGGAGAGATGTTATTCCCATCTATCGTTCTTTGGATATATCTGGTTCTTGGGGCCTGATCTTGTGCCGCTGTTATCATTCCTTCAGTTTCCTTCTTTAGCTCTCCCCTCTGTAACCAGTGCCATGTGTCATCGCTGGCCAGTTCTTTAGTCTGTCTCATGTATTGTCCGTGCATTCCTCTGTTCTGCTTGTCATTCTCCTGTCTCTGTATATTTCTGGGTCTTCGTCTACTTCTTTTTATTTAGTCCTTCTTCCATGGCACTCTTTAGCCACTCAGGTCTTCACTGGTTTTGCAGATATTGCCCCACCAGGCTCTGTTCTCGATGTTGACGACTGGTCCTCTATGCTTAGTAGGTCCTCTCCCTCCCTTCCTTCGTTTTATGTATAGTCTGTCCGTATTTGGTCTTGTTGGGGTGTAGTGCTTTGTGTATTGTCATATGTTTCCTCGTTTTCTGGTCTATGTTACGGAGTTCTGCCTTCGTCCATTCCACTATTCCTGCACTGTATCTGATTACTCACTGCACTGCCATGTGTTAATGTCTTTTCCTTTTATATCAATTTCCGGCGTTAAGTTTTGACTTGAGTATCGCCTTGAGTCTCTGCATATATTCTTTCCTGATCGTGGTCCTTCATCTCTTGGTGTTTTATATCCCCTCCTTCCATTATTCCCAGGTATTTGTATCCTGTCTCATCTATGTGTTTGATGTTGCTCCCATCTGGTAGCTTTATCCCTTCAGTCCTTGTTACTTTGCCCTTTTGTATGTTGACTAAGGCGCATTTTTCTATTCCAAACTCCATCCTGATGTCCCCAGATACAATCCTTACAGTCTGGATTAGAGTATCTATTTCCTTGATGCTCTTACCATTCAGCTTGATGTCGTCCATGAACATCAGATGGTTGATTCTGTTGCCTCTTTCCTTGAGTTGGTAACCAGCATCCATCATCTGCAGTACTTTTGTCATGGGAATCATGGCTACCATGAAGAGTAGCGGGGACAGTGAGTCGCCCTGGAAGATCCCTCTCCTGATATTAACCTCTGCTAGTCTTATTCCAGAGCTTTATTATTATTATTATTATTATTATTATTATTTTATTATTATTATTATTATTATTATTATTATTATTATTATCATCATTATTATTATTATTACAGGGTTTGTTTGCACCCCCAGAGCCTGTTGATAATAAAAGGTCTGAGTACAATCTTAGTCATTAGTTATCCTGAGAACGGGAGGACCCAGCTCTTTCAGGCAATGTGGAGAGAGAGAGAATCTTAATTCATCGTACCCTTGCTTGCTAGAGAGAGGTGTTAGCTTGTATCCTCAAGTTGCATGACGCAGACGTGTCGCTATGATTTATGTCCGTATTAATAGAGCAAGGGCAGAGACACCTATCTCTCTCTCTCTCCCTTATCTCTTATCTCTTGCCAAGTCACCCATGTCGAGATAGAGCACCTGAAGGTGGTGGTGGTGGTGGTGCCCTTTGACGCTCCTGTAGGAGGGGATAAAGGAGGCGTTGCTATTAGGCGTATCGCACTTTTTCTTCATCGGTCTGAAATCGTGTACGAAGGAGGCCCTCTTTCAACTCTTTAAGATTCGATTTCATTTGGCTTTGAGTCTCTCTCTCTCTCTCTCTCTCTCTCTCTCTCTCTCTCTCTCTCTCTCTCTCTCAAAGAAACACTTAACCAGTATCCCCACACCTCAGGTAGAAAGTCATAAATCTTACAGTGACCACCACCTTAGTATCATACGCGAGCATCTCGGAGGCTGAACTGCCGATTGTCAATTCACTTGTGTTGCGCTGCTAATATTAGCACATGTTGTAACCGCCACAAATATAGTACTTCTAATGTTAGCGTGTGTTGTAACAACCGATGTAAACATCTCCTTCGGAAATGAGAGGGCCAAAAACCAACAATTGGCCCGGTCTCTCGTATACTCGTAAGAATTCTCGCCAATGCTTTTTTTGGGGGGGGGGGGGCGGGGCGCTTGTATTATGACAGGTGTGGCATTCATTAACCTGCTTGATCAAGAAGTGAGGAGTATCTCAATTAGGTGGCTATTAGGCAGCACATGTTTGCAATTGAAATGGTAAACAAACTCGTACGTTATCTCTCTCTCTCTCTCTCTCTCTCTCTCTCTCTCTCTCTCTCTCTCTCTCTCATATTTGTCCTTATATCTCTTGTTACCTTAGGGAAATGTACATGGTATTAATAAAACGAAACAAGTATAACATTCTTGCCCACATCTCTTCTCTCTCTCTCTCTCTCTCTCTCTCTCTCTTTCAAGATATTTATATTGACCTAATTACGGCGTGACAAGCCGTGCTCTTATTCTGTCATTGCGTATACTTCAATAAATCCTTTCGCTGCCTTGACTAATTAGGTGCGAGTTAGTTAGGAGGTGGGGGGGGGGGGTCGGAGGGGGGATATGGAGTGTGAAGGTCGTCACTGGTCTTCCGTGGGTGTGTAGGAACCTCCCACGCCCATGCACGGAGTGTTCTCACCCCGTCTTCCTTGGGGGATAGGGGGGAAGTAGAAAGATGGAAAATGAAGAAAGGTTATGGTAGTTCTCTTCTAATGGTTTCAAAATCTCTCTCTCTCTCTCTCTCTCTCTCTCTCTCTCTCTCTCTCTCTCTCTCTGTGTGTGTGTGTGTGTGTGTGCGTGTGCGTGTAGCACGAAGGAAGAAGTACTTTCGTATCTTATTCTACATTTTCAAGTTCACACTGAATATAACAAAAGTTAAAAGATTTCTGTTTACTACTATTATAATCAGCGCGAACTTGCAAAAGTAGAATAAACTACGAAGATACTTGTTCAAAACCCCGAGTTTCACCACTTAACCGTGGATTTAACGATATCCTATATATATATATATTATATATATATATATATATATATATACATACACGATACATACCATACATATATATATACATACATACATATATATATATATATATATATATATATATATATATATATATATATATATATATTTTTGTATGAAACTGCAAACAATTAAAAAATTACAGGAAAAAATCACACAATATATGTATATATTATGTATTATTTTACCTGTAGTTTTGGATTATCATTTAATGATAGCTTTTACCATATTTTATTTTATTCATCCCGTTACAAATACGCCACAAGTATGGGCCATTATAATTCAAACGAGTGATTTGATCTTATTACTGCGTAGGATGTGCGGTCTTTGTTGTGGAAGGCAAATTAAATGAACCGTTTAAAATTGTGCTTCAGGAACGTGTACGCAGTTATATCCTGATGCACTTATCTTAATGAAAGGTTATCACTATGAATTAATTCAGTATGATTTGTCAGGCAACGCAGACTTGTGCTATATAATATATATATTTTATATATATATATATATATATATATATATATATGTGTGTATTATATATAACATATATATATGTTACAGTTAATATGTATAATCAGTTAATATGTATATTCCCTGAAAAAAACGGTTGATACATATATTACCTGTTTCACTCAAGGAATATACGTAATACCTAAAAATTTCAGTTATACATATTACCTGAAATTTGGAGGCTTTTTTTAGACTTATTCCCTAAACTGAAAATTGAAGGGGTGAAGTGAAGATATGACAATACAATATGAAAAATAAAATACGATACTAAAAGTGACATTTGTAAAATACGATAACTGCTACTTCTCTGCCGGTTGGACCAGAGGAAGCAGGACCTCTGTTGCTTGTCGTCCAGGATGAAACTTGCGGATCAGCATCACTGACGCCTGCTGAAGTCCCTGCAAGCCCTGATACACCAGCCATTTCTCCACTGTCACTGCGTCGTCATCAGGTCTTTAAGGAGAAAAAGAGCGAGGGAAGCCCAGGAACTACAAGCCCAGAAAATGGTGAGGAGGAGTCGACGAGTCCTGACAGAAGCAAATGTTGGTGACAATGTCACTGTTCCAATCCCTAATGTTGATCGAGGAAGAACTGATCCTAAAAATTTGATTGGAGTCATTGTTGAAAGAGATTCACAAGAGCTGTACAAAATTGCAACCAAAAGTGGTGTGCTAGACGGGAAATTTAGTACGCTCTGTACTCCATTGAAGATATGGATATGCAAAAAACACTCCCAGTGAGAAAAGCAGTCCAGGAGTTTCTACTTGCGGAGGTCAAGGTTTTGTGAGATGTAATTGTAACGGAACAAGATGATGTCAGACAAAAAGATGCAAATGCTTTAAATCTCAGCTGAAATGTAACACAAGATGTCATTCTAAACTGCCATGTAACAACAAAGCGTAAAAATGTCACTTTTAGTATTGTCTTGGATTTTTACATATCATGTTTTACGAATAAAGATGTGTTGGAAATAAATGAATATCAAGAGTTATCGTATTTTATTTTTCAATTTTCAGTTTAGGGAATAAGTATAAAAAAAAGCCTCCAAATTTCAGGTAATATGTATAATAACTGAAATTTTTAGGTATTATGTATATTCCCAGAGTGAAACAGGTAATATATGTATTAACTTCTTCTTTCACGGAATATACATATTAACTGTGTGTGTGTGTATTATATATATATATATATATATATATATATATATATATATATATATATATATATATATGTGTGTGTGTGTGTGTGTGTGTGTGTATATATATAATATATATATATATATATATATATATATAATATATATATATACATATACACACACACACACACACACACACACACACATATATATATATATATATATATATATATATATATATATATATATATATATATTCTGGAGTAGTCCCTGGATCATTTGCTACGCGAGGAAACCGAATTTATCCAACCCCTCAAAATTATGGCATAGAAATTCAAGGCCCCGCCCCCCCTTCCCCTGGGATTGACTTGAACGTCGGCCTAGCGCGTGAATTCCTCAGATGAATTTATGATGATTGGGAGGGGTTGGGGGTGACCACTCCCCCAATTCGTTTTTCCACTTCCGGCGAGGGTAGGAACAGATAGGGGCATTTGGATTTAACGGCTTGGTGTCACTCCGTGTCCCAGGAACTGCCAAGTGCTGATGCATCCCAGATAAATGCTTACCCTCCTCTTGCCAGGGTAGAAGCCTGGAAGAGGAAGAGCCTCGCAAGGTAAATGTGTGTGTGTGTGTGTATATATATATATAATATATTATATATATATATATATATATATATATATATATATAACTGAATCACGAAAGTTTGGAACATGATAAATGCATAAATAAAGGTATTTAAGCCACGAAGGAAATTGAAACATTGGAGTAGCTGCAAGATCTTTCGACTCACGTCTGCTAAGTAAAGGATGTTGAGTCGAAAGATCTTGCAGCTATTTCAGTGTTTCACTTTCCTTCGTGGCTTATACTATATATATATATATATATATATATATATATATATATATATATATATATATATATATATATATTAGGAAAATGTTTATCTACAGTGATTTGAATGTTTTTGGTTAACAGGTACAGTAGTTAACCAAACCAATATTTCGAATTGATTGTAGAGAAAAACGTTTTTCCTTATGAATAATGACTCGTGTTTAAATATTTAAAAAAAAAAACGGATTATATTATGACATAGATAATTATATAGTAATATATCTTATATATATATATATAGAGAGAGAGAAAGAGAGAAAAGGAAGATTGAGAGAGAGAGAGAGAGAGAGAGAGAGAGAGAGAGAGAGAGAGAGAGAGAGAGAGAGCCTGGAAGCCTTGTAAGGGGAATATTTATAAATACACACAAACACACTATAAATTATATTTGAAATAAAACAAGTGCTTCCTTAGAACTTTATCGCCATTATTACACTCTCTCTCTCTCTCTCTCTCTCTCTCTCTCTCTCTCTCTCTCTCTCTCTCTCTCTCTCTCTCTCTCTGAGGACCCGAGTTTCGTGTGTTTATTTTCGTTTGTCGAACTGATCGGTTTTCTGGCGAAGGTTTTGGGGCTGCCAACTTTCCCCAGGACCCACTCGCTAACCTTGCATCTCTCTCTTCTCTCTCTCGATCCTAACGCAAGTATATGAAGTCACTCTGATGTCTGTAGTATGATTCGAACACGCATCCATAGTATCAGAACGAAATAGGACACTCACACGTTGCCGACCTGACCATGAGAATTTAAATAACTGAATCGTGATATAAAGACACTCTCTCTCTCTCTCTCTCTCTCTCTTTCTCTCTCTCTCTCTCTGGCTAATTTGACATATCTTTCGTAAAACAGCAAAAGATTGCAAAGAGGAAACTAGGAACGAAGGACGAGGAAATGTTCTCTCTCTCTCTCTCTCTCTCTCTCTCTCTCTCTCTCTCTCTCTCTCTCTCTCTCTGACTAGTCTGACTTATCTTCGCAAAACAAAAACAAGCAAAAATTAGAATAGGAAACTAGGGAATAAGTCGAAGAAATGTTCTCTCTCTCTCTCTCTCTCTCTCTCTCTCTCTCTCTCTCTCTCTCTCTCTCTCTCTCTATAATCCTGCCTGAAGGTGCCTGACACCTGCTGATTGCTTGGGGGCGGGAGGGAGCGGTGTAGGTGTTTAGGAGGACCTTCTGCATAGCCTTTTTCAGCCTCCATTTTCTTTCTCACTCTCTGAGCGGGTGACCTTGAATTGGGTCGTGTGAACCACGTCTGATGTATATCTTTATTCGTGTATTTACTTTTAAAGGATGGGTGTTTTTAGAAATTTTATATATATGATTTAGTGAATTAGGACAATTTTTTTTACGATTTATTGAAGTTTTAGAGGGTAAAAAGAAACAAGGCGTGATCCGTCCTCCAGCTTACTAGAGGCACGTGCTAAAATCTACGGTCAAATAGAGCGTTGTTTCACCAACGACAGTGAAGATAAATACGCTATATTTTATCAGAAATAATCATTGTTCTGCACTATTTAACATGCGCATTATTTTTTTTCTACATTTTTATTCTAATAGATAAATCACAAATATCTTATCCTGAAATTCCTGTATCTTTAACTCAACGCGAAACAGCTTTTCCAGACCTTTTTAGCTCTTTCATAGACCTTTCCTACCCCCCAACAAGAACAACCACAACAAAGGTAGTTTGTAGGCTTAATCCCCGAGTAAACGAAACTTAGATGAGAGAGAAATTCCCTTTTATCTCTCTCTCTCTCTCTCTCTCTCTCTCTCTCTCTCTCTCTCTCTCTCTCTGTACGTGCAGTATGTGTAATTTTCCAAATAATCTCTGTTTTCAACGATTTACGCAACTTTTACAGGGTAAAAAGAGAGAACTATGGGGGAGAGGGAGAATTCTCTCTCTCTCTCTCTCTCTCTCTCTCTCTCTCTCTCTCTCTCTCTCTCTCCCAGGCACGTTCCTTATTCATATTGCAGAACCTCCCATTCAGACTGGTTGCTTCCTACATTTCGTTTTTCCTGGTGCCTTCCTTTTATTTATATTCTCCTCTCTCTCTCTCTCTCTCTCTCATCTTTGCAGTTTATGAGCCTTTCACTTTTGTGTGTGTGCGCGCGCGCGTGCGTGCCGAGTGTCAGTAGGTTTTTGTTAAAATGTTGAGTGTGGGTATATGAATATGTGTCTGGTTTCGCTTATTATTCTCAGTTCTTCATTTCAGAGATAACTTTGGGCAGTTGTTTGTATCCTCATTCATTATATTATATATATATATATATATATATATATAATATATATATATATATATATATATATATGATAAAAGGGGCCCATAAAAAACGCCAAAAATATAGAAAAGTAAGTACTATATTTCAGAGACTGCTATCTCTCGCTTCAGGTTTTTATGGGCTCCTTTTCATGAGATGGAATTCTGTCGTGATTATATATATATATATATATATATATATATATATATATATATATATATATATATATATATGCTGTTACATGGTTAACATAATTATCAGAAAGCGACCACAGCTGGAGTAAGTATTCATAGTTAACACAGCCATACATAGTAGCTTGATATACATGACGTTCGTACACGTAGATGATGTATGAGATGTAGTAGGTATTCATGGTTCAGACAGTAATATACATGTATACACTGTACACACCTAGTTAACGTAGAATAAATAACTCCTATCCCTGTAGGGAACTAATTATGTTACAGACTGCTTCTGGCTTCGTCCTCGTCTTTGTAATGGACTGAAATTGAGTTTCGAGATAGTGCAGAAATGGGGAGGGTAGAGCTGACCCACATTGTGCGTATGCCAGAAATAGGGAGAGAGAGAGAGATAGCTCTTGCGTTCTCCCCTCGTTCAGCGGAGAGGGGAGAGGAGGGGAAAGGCGGCGCGACGTAGCGAAAAGAAAAGGGAAAAAAAAAAGATGTCTATGAATGAAGATGGAGTGGATGAATGAAACAAAGAGGTGAATAGATGAGGGTATAGCATTAAAAAAGGACTCCGAATAAAAGATAAGAATAATGAGAAATGTAAGAAGCATAAATACTGACGTTGAAACGACAAAGGAGGCGAATTTAAGGTTTGAAAGAAATAAAGCAGGGTAAGAAACAAAATATAAAGGAAAGTGGGAATAATAGAGTGAAGGAGTTTTGAGTGATAGGAAAAAAGTAGAAAGAGATAATACATATAAATAAGCTGAAAGCGAACTAATATAGAATGCGTAGTGAAAGACTTAAAAAATAGAAGGAAAAGGGAAAAAAAGGAATAACGATTATTATGTTTTATGAAGGTAGATAACACACTTAACGGCATGTATGTTTATATGTATTTGTTTATATATGTGTATATATATGCGTATGTAAGTGTATATGCGTATGCACGTTTGTAATGGGCTATTCTTGCGCTGTTGGTTTATCATTAATACCAGAGGTTGTTGGCTTAAAGGGACTTTGTTGTTTCGCCTGAAACCTATTGTGCCCCGCTAATAGGGAAGTTCGGTCGCTCTCTCTCTCTCTCTCTCTCTCTCTCTCTCTCTCACAAACAGCTCTTAGGATTTGGCAGAAATGGGAATTGATATCTTGAGGCTATTTAAAAAATTAAATTCTCTCTCTCTCTCTCGTGTTCTTCTGTCATATGTGGTGATGTGCCCAAGATCTACTACATAGATTTGAGTGTACCTTTGTTCGGGCACGTTTACCCTTTGGGTACAATATCACTGTGGGCCAGCAGAGTGCTGTGGGTATTTGAGGAGTAGCGCGGGTGAAAGTGGTACGTGAAGTATGTCTTTGCGGTATATATATATATATATATAATATATATATAATAGATATATATAATATATAGTATATATATTATGAATTTATAATAAAATGCACTGTGAATTTTTTACTTTACAAACGGCGTTTGGTTTCCAATTTATCATACGCCGCGGTCCAACTCGTTCGTGAACTTCTAGCCTCATAAAACTACCGTAGAAGTGAAAAAAATATAACCCAAGTATTTTTAAAAGGACCTCCTCTTTCCACTAAGAGAGAGAGAGAGCGCAAAAAACAAAAAATGACTGTAACTTGATATAAACCCAAGCAGAAGCTTTAGAATTAATGTAGAGAATTTTTTTGTCAGGTGTATGGACACTGAGTAGAGAGAGAGAGAGAGAGAAGAGAGAGAGAGAGAGAGAGAGAGGGGGGGGGAGATCAGAGTGCATTCTGCCAAACGCGGCGTTGAATTCTGCTCCAGTAAGCCAAAATCGTCCTCTCTCTCTCTCTCTCCTCTCTCTCTCTCTCTCTCGTCTCTCATCTCTCTCTCTCTCGTCACCCCCCCCCCCCCCCCCCCCCCCCCTGCCGGAACCGTCAAAGAATGACTTTTTGGGTCCACGGATGACTGTCATCTCGTTTCTCTTTCCGTCGCCTGCCGTGTCGTAATCGCTCCAGAGATTAGGGCTCTGTCGCGAGAGGGGGGGGGGGGGGGGGGTCGTTGAGGTTGGTCGGCATTTTTTCTTTGGCTGTTGGGGGAGGGGGTTGGGGGGGGGCGGTCGGGGTTTTTTTTGGGAGCGGAATGGATGAGGTGTTTGTTGGGTATCAGGGCATCACTGAATTCTTTTGGGGACTGGGTTTCATTCCGACTGATTTTGCTTGCCTTGTTTTTATATATATATATATATATATATATATATATATATATAATATATAAATATATATATATATATATTATATATATATATATATATATATATATATATATATATATATATATATATATACTCCTCTCTCTCTCTCTCTCTCTCATATTAATTATTAAACAGCGTCGTAATCTCTCTAAATATATGCAAATTAGTTTTTAATTTTAAAATAACCATATAAAAAATTTCAATTCGAAGTCTATATGTTACTCTTGCCAATGAGGTCAAGGTTTAATACCGAACTGCAATTCTTCGAAACAAGGTCATCAAGGTTACGCTCGGAGGTCGAAGGTCAAATAGGAAAATTTTGTCAATTTGGTCATCTCGGCCACTTCTTATTTTAAATATATCAAAATTTTATATTTTTAAATGTCAATTTGAAACATTTCTTTTTTTATCATATAATTTTCCAATTTTAAGTCGCATTTCTCAATTATTCCAAAAATCTGTGATATCCTGAGAATTAAAGGATTGAAAGTTATATAATATATATGCATGTGTATGTGTATATATATATATATATATATATATATATATATATATATATATATATATATATATATATATATATGTAACAAAAACGTGACTAGAATATTTTTAAGTAATTTAAGACCACACTTATGTAGTATGCTGTGCATTAAAAAAGCTTTACTACAAGACAGGAGCTGATGCAGTTTACTGTATTCCTTAAAATATATCTATATATTATTTACAAATATATTTAAGTCAAGTATATCTTTAGTTTAACCAGACCGCTGAACTGATTAACAGCTCTCCTAGGGCTGGCCCCAAGGATTATAGACATTTTATTACGTGGCTAGGAACCAATGGGTTACCTAGCAACTGGCCCTACAGGTTATTGTGGGATCCGAACCGCATGATATCGAGAAATTCATTGCTAATCACGAGAAACTTATTCCTCTTGATTCCACGTTGGCAGAGCGGGGAATCGAACTCATGACTATCGAAGCGGTAGGCGAGCACGTAACCCACTCGTCCAACGAGGATTTGTTTCAGGTGAAGGAAATGGTCGTGGAAGCTTTTTATGTTCCCCTTTTAACATCTGCGACACGGCCTTTATTTATTAGAGCAATTGTTAACGGGACTAAGACGCCATTTCTTCGCGTGGAAGGAAGGACATGTTCCTCTCTCTCTCTCTCTCTCTCTCTCTCTCTCTCTCTCTCTCTCTCTCTCTCTCTCTCTCTCAGCGTTCTATCTGTATTGGCGCTAAGATAATGATTACTCTTCCCTTGTTAGTATTATTTATTAGAGTGACTCTCTCTCTCTCTCTCAACGTTTTATCTGTATTGAGGCTTAGATAGTGAATACTCATCTTTTGAATTGGAGTTTCATTTGCAGTGATATTTATTAGATTTCTCTCTCTCTCTCTCTCTCTCTCTCTCTCTCTCTCTCTCTCTCTCTCTCTCTCAGGATTGTATTACTTTATGTAGGGATGAAGGAACGTGATGGGGAGTTTCTATTATTACGTCATTCATTAGATAATTTAGAACAAAATTATGTCAGTGTAGAGAGAAGAGGTCGAGTGTTTAGATGCTGATAAAATGCTTCGTAAACTTCGCGTTGCTTCTGCTCTGGGGGGTTGGGGGGTGGGGGTAAGGGCGGGGGCGGAAGGTAAGCCTAACCACTGCGTAGAAGTGAAGACTATCTCTGGCAGAAATAGTTGGCAAGATGGAAGTACAACATTCTTCTCTCTCTCTCTCTCTCTCTCTCTCTCTCTGTTTCTTTCGACAATTAACCGAACAGCCGCCGCCCCGCCCCTGCCCCCCCAAAAGGGAGGGGGTGTGGGTAAATATGACATTTGGATCATAAACTGTACATTGACAAACCCCATGATAGCTTCCGGGAGTGAGGAAGTATTGTAACCTTTTTTTCTCTCTCCCTCTTTTTTTTGCAAAGGAATTTTTCTGTCTTTTGTTTTTCTTTTGCTCTCTTAATTGAGAGTTGCCTATTTTTCCCGCCTTGAGTATTGCCTTTTATTTTATTTTATTTTTTTTTTTTTTTATGTCTCCTTTGTCTGTCTGTTGGCATTGTGTTGGAAGACACTTCCCCCATAGATGTTTATCTGAGAAAGTAGACCTGTTTGTATAGCTTGATGAGTAGAGGGAATTACCTGTTTATTTTTTTTCTATCTCTCTTTGTCTTTCTTCTCGTTGATGGTGTTTTTTTCTTTTTCTTTTTTTGGTATAGCCCTTTGTTGGCTTATTATTTTTCGTCGGTATTTTCGTGCCAGGCTTATTTTCACAATTGACCCCTAATCCTCTTTTTTCCCTGCCGAGAGCAACCAGCCAGATTCGCTGATCAGCTGCACCACCAGTATGGAATAAATGTTTCTCGCTGTCGAACTTCTGCACAGCTCCAGAGGACCTTTATTCCTCGCACCGCTAAGCTTTGGAACGATCTCCCTAACTGAGGTTGTCGTGCGCTTGGAACTTGGAACGAAATTTTTTTTTGAAGTTTTTGTGGTTATCGATATAAAAAAAATTATACAATATTAACAGAAATCTCAGTAACAAAACTTTAAAAAAAATAAAGAACACATTTTTGTCCGAGGTCATTCAATCTTAAGTAACTCATTAAGGTTTCTTACAGCACTTTATTTGGTATTAAAAGACCGTTCATTTTTTTTTTCATTGCCACTAATCATTGTAAAGTGCTTTTATAAATTGTTCTTATTTTATTAGTTTAGATTTCCAAATGATGTTACTAACTGAAGAATCGATCGTCAAGGAAAACCGTTAGCTTAAGATTTCATTAATATATATATATATAATATATTATATATATATATCTATATGTATATATGTTATATATATATATATATATATATATTATATATATATAATATATTTCGTATATATGTGTGGTGTGTGTGTTTGCCACCAGTTTTAACTTCATAGTGTTTTCAGCAACCAAACCACCATCTCTCTCTCTCTCTCTCTCTCTCTCACTTGTCCAAGAGTTCTGAAATTACCCTAAACGATGCCTTTGAGAGTCTTATAGAGCCACTTAAAACAAATCCACTCCATTGCTGCCAGAGATCTTTCAGGGTGCCTCTCTCTCTCTCTCTCTCTCTGGGTGTTACTGTTCCGTCGTCACGCGTACAATGTAGGTCCTGGTATACTGGTGAAATACGAGATTAAGCTTTCAGTATTTCCAGAGCTTTTACGGCTTGTTTTAGCTAATGGACTACCCGTGAATTTGTCCTTGGTTTATTTTGCTGTGTAGTGCTTATACCTACACACACACACACACACACACACACACGCACGCGTAGGTGTGTGTGTGTGTTTGACTGCAGCAGGAAAAATAACCACGTTGTCCTATTCGCTTCTCCTTGTTTGCAAATGCCCCTTTGAGTATTGTTGCATGAAAACTTTTTCAGGTTATGAAGAATGAAGGTTCTTTATTTTTTATTTATTTAATTATTTTTTTCTTTTGGGGGTCAGGTTATTTAAAGTAAGTTAACTTTGCAGGGTTACGCAATGGTGTCTTCTGCTTTTATCGAATATTAGTTTTAAGTCTTACCATGCTAGTTCAGAGTCCGTAAGGAAGATGATAATAATAATAATAATAATAATAAAAATAATAATAATAATAATAATAATAATAATAATAATAATAATCACAGTCCTCCAATTCGACTGGGTGGTATTTATAGTGTGGGGTTCCGGGTTGCATCCTGCCTCCTTAGGAGTCCATCACTCTTCTTACTATGTGCGCCGTTTGTAGGATCACACTCTTCTGCATGAGTCCTGGAGCTACTTCAGCCTCTAGTTTTCCAGATTCTTTTACAGGGATCTGGGATCGTGCCTAGTGTTCCTATGATTATGGGTACAATTTCCACTGGCATATCCCATATCCTTCTTATTTCTATTTTCAGGTCTTGATACTTATTCATTTTTTTCCCTTTCTCTTCAACTCTGGTGTCCCATGGTATTGCGACATCAATGAGTGATATTTTCTTCTTGATTTTGTCAATCAACGTCACGTCTGGTCTATTTGCACGTATCACCCTATCTGTTCTGATACCATAGTCCCAGAGGATCTTTGCCTGATCGTTTTCTATCACTCCTTCAGGTTGGTGCTCGTACCACTTATTACTGCAAGGTAGCTGATGTTTTCTTGCACAGGCTCCAGTGGAGGGCTTTTGCTACTGAATCATGCCTCTTTTTGTACTGGTTCTGTGCAAGTGCCGGACATTCTGCTTGCTATGTGGTTTATGGTTTCATTTTTCGTATTGCACTTCCTACATATGGGAGAGATGTTATTTCCCTCTATCGTTCTTTGAACATATCTGGTTCTTAGGGCCTGATCTTGTGCCGCTGTTTTCATTCCTTCAGTTTCCTTCTTTAGCTCTCCCCTCTGTAGCCATTGCCATGTGTCATCGCTGGCCAGTTCTTTAGTCTGTCTCATGTATTGTCCGTGCATTGGTTTTGTTGTCCAGTCCCTCTGTTCTGTCTGTCTTTCTCCTGTCTATGTATATTTGTGGGTCTTCGTCTACTTTTATCAGTCCCTTCTTCCCATGCACTCTCGAGCCACTCGTCCTTCACTGGTTTTCAGATATTGCCCCAGTCTCTGTTCTCGATGTTGACGCAGTCCTCTATGCTTAGTAGTCCTCTCCCTCCTTCCTTTCGTGTTATGTATAGTCTGTCCGTATTTGCTCTTGGGTGTAGTGCTTTGTGTATTGTCACAATTTTCCTCGTTTTCTGGTCTATGTTGTGGAGTTCTGCCTTCGTCCATTCCACTATTCCTGCACTGTATCTGATTACTGGCACTGCCCATGTGTTTATGGCTTTTATCATATTTTGCCGGCGTTGAGTTTTGACTTGAGTATCGCCTTGAGTCTCTGCATATATTCTTTTGTTTCCTGATCGTGTCCTTCATCTCTTGGTGTTTTTATATCCCCTCCTTCCATTATTCCCAGGTATTTGTATCCAGTCTCATTATTATTATTATTATTTTTTTTTTTCACAGTCTTCCAATTCGACTGGGTGGTATTTATAGTGTGGGGTTCCGAGTTGCATCCTGCCTCCTTAGGAGTCCATCACTTTTCTTACTATGTGCCGCGTTCTAGGAATCACACTCTTCTGCATGAGTCCTGGAGCTACTTCAGCGTCTAGTTTTTCTAGATTCCTTTTCAGGGATCTTGGGATCGTGCCTAGTGCTCCTATGATTATGGGTACGATTTCCACTGGCATATCCCATATCCTTCTTATTTCTATTTCAGATCTTGATACTTATCCATTTTTTCCCTCTCTTTCTCTTCAACTCTGGTGTCCCATGGTATTGCGACATCAATGAGTGATACTTTCTTCTTGACTTTGTCAATCAACGTCACGTCTGGTCTGTTTGCACGTATCACCCTATCCGTTCTGATACCATAGTCCCAGAGGATCTTTGCCTGATCGTTTTCTATCACTCATTATTATTATTTTTATTATTATTATTATTATTATTATTATTGTTGTTATTATTATTATTATTATTATTTTATTATTATTATTATTGGAGACTGTGATAAAGTAAAATAATAATAATGATAATAATATAGCTGTTTCCACAGCATTCAATTTGTATAGACTCCACAAATTAATTGCCTTTGAAACCGCTGTAATTTAGACCCCTACTGCCCTCAAAGTCTCCTCAATAATAATAATAATGATAATAATATAACTATTTCCACGACATTTTATTTATATAGACTAGAAATTAAATGACTTACAAACTGCTATAATTTAAAACGCTACTGCCCTCAGTGAAGGTCTCCATAATAATAATAATAATAATATAGCTATTTCCACAGCATCTATATAATTTGTATAAACTCTACAAATTAAATGCCTTTGAAAAAGCTATAATTTAACACGCTACTGCCATCAGTCAAGGTCTCCATATAATAATAATAATAATATTTAATTCGTGTAGACTGTACAAATTAAATGCCTTGGAAACAGCTATATTTTTCAACACTACTGCCATCAGTGAAGGTCTCCCTAATAATAATGATAATAATAATAATAATAATAATAATAATAATAATAATAATAATAACAGGGAAGACAATAGTTTCTAATGACATATAAGCTCCCAATTTTATGATTTGCCAGGAAAAAACTAAAAATAGTACATACTGACCACGAGGTTTGGAAAGGAGTGCCTAAATTGCATATACTTACTGTCCCGTGTCAGAATGTCACGCCGGGTGATTTAATGGGAACAGGTGAAAAATATGAGAGAGAGAGAGAAGAGAGAGAGAGAGAGAGAGAGAGAGAGAGAGAGAGAATGTCAGCGGTCAATGGTCGTGGCTTTGTGGCGGGTACGATCATTTGTGAATTCTTTCTCCTTCGGCTTGTCATTTTTGTGGCCCATTTCCGTGTGCCCAACTATTTATAAACTCACTCACTCTCGTTAAAGAGCACTGTATGGTATTGTATTTATGGGGAGCATTTTTTTTTCTCTCTCTCTCTCTAATGATAATTTACGCGCTTTTTCAATCTTAGTACACACCACTATATATACACACACACATATAAAAATATATATATATATATATATATATATATATATATATATATATATATATATATATATATATATATATATATATATATATATATATATATATATATATATATGAATAACTTGATCACGAAGTATATAAAAAACGTGATGCTATGTATAAATAAAGGTGTTTTTGGCCACGAAGGAAAAAATAAAAATGAAAAAGCGAGATAGCCAAGTACTTTCGGTCCTGTTCGGACCCTTTGCTGGGGCAAACTGATTTTACAGAGAAGAAAAACATAGTCAAAAGAAGGCTTAATATACAAACTGACCACTACAAGATTAGCAATAAAAGGCGATTTCACTCTACAGAAAGGAGGAGCCGCCTGAGGGTAGCCACACCTTGAAGGATACCCACCAGTAACCAAGTGATTCTTCCAGAAAACAGTACATTTTGAAAAACACGGAAGCATATACAATTTAATATCATGAAATGTTTTTACACAATTTTCCCAAAAAATTATTATTAACTGAAAAGACGAAAGAAAATATATATATATATATATATATATATATATATATATATATATATATCGAGCAAGAGAAAGAGGGAGAGAGAATATCGAACCAGAGAGAGAGAGAGAGAGAGAAATAATAACTATATATATGTGGGACTAATTTATTAGTTGTTCATTTTATTTTAAGGTCCTTCATAAACATCTTACAAATATATGGGGTCCAAATGGTACATTCCCAGACTAAGATTTAGGTTGTTTTTATTAGTGATTTTGTATCATTGCCGATTCCAGTAATTTCTTGAAACATAATTATTAGATCTAGCAATTACCGAGGTATCACCCCAATTAATACAATGAGATTTTTCACTCAGATGGATAAACAGTGCATTTGAAGTCTGGGCTGTTGTAACTGAATACATATGCTGCTTAATACGTACACACAAATTTTTACTTGACTGACCAACGTAAAACGATGGGCAATCCTTACAAGGAATTTTGTAAATGATGTTATTTGTTACGGGACTATTCTTAATTAGCATATCTTTAATGGTATTGTTATAAGAGAACACTACATTAACATTAAACGATTTAAATATTGATTTTATGGTTTCAATTCCATGAAAATAAGGTAAGCTAAGTACATTTTTAGGCATTTCTTTTTCATTAATAGCAACACTATAAAACTTTTTGTGAACTTTTTGATAACATAAATCAATTAAATGAGGTGGGTAGCAGAGATCGTTTCCTATCTTTTTTATGTATTCTCTTTCTTGGTTCAGATATTGTGGACTCGTGATACGCGCTTTCGCGTAGGAACATAGAAGAAAAAATTGAAATTTTAATATTAAGATGGTAGCCAGAATAAAAATTTACATATGTTAAATTATTTGTGGGTTTTCTATAAATACTGAATTTGCATTGGAAAGATCTCACTGTATTAATTTGGGGTGATACCTCGGTAATTGCTAGATCTAATGATTATGTTTCAAGAAATTTACTGGAATCGGCAGTTATACAAATCACTAATAAAAACAACCTAAATCTTAGTCTGGGAATGTACCATTTGGACCCATATATTTGTAAGATGTTTATGAAGGACCTTAAAATAAATGAACAACTAATAAATTAGTACCACATGTATAGTTTTATATGTCTCCTCTCTCTCTTCTCCTCATTCTCTCTCAATCTCTCTCTCTCTCTCTCTCTCTCTCTCTCTCTGGTTCGATATTCTCTCTCTCTTGCTCGATATATATATATTTATATTTTCTTTCGTCTTTTCATTAATAATAATTTTTTTGGGAAAATTTGTGTAAAATTCATGATATTAAATTGTATATGCTCCCGTGTTTTTCAAAATGTACTGTTTTCTGGAAGAATCACTTGTTTACTGCGTGTATCCTTCAAGGTGTGGCTACCCTCAGGCGGTTCCTCCTTTCTGTAGAGTGAAAATCGCCCTTATTGCTAATCTTGTAGTGTCAGTTTGTATATTAAGCCTTCTTTTGACTATGTTGTTCTCTGTAAAATCAGTGCCTCAGTAAAGGGTCCGAACAGGACACCGAAAGTACTTGGCTATCTCGCTTTTTCATTTTTTTTCCTTCGTGGCAAAAAACCTTTATATATATATATATATATATATATATATTATATAGGTATATAAATATATATATATATATATATAATTTTTTAACAAGAATCCATGTTGTTGTTTCACTACCGTTTCGTGCATGTTGTTTGTTTGTTTGTTTTTTTTTTTTTTGCTCTATCACAGTCCTCCAATTCGACTGGGTGGTATTTATAGTGTGGGGTTCCGGGTTTGCATCCTGCCTCTTTAGGAGTCCATCACTTTTCCTACTATGTGCGCCGTTTCTAGGATCACACTCCTCTGCATGAGTCCTGGAGCTACTTCAGCCTCTAGTTTTTCTAGATTCCTTTTCAGGGATCTTGGGATCGTGCCTACTGCTCCTATGATTATGGGTACGATTTCCACTGGCATATCCCATATCCTTCTTATTTCTATTTTCAGATCTTGATACATATCCATTTTTTCCCTCTCTTTCTCTTCAACTCTGTTATACTTTCTTCTTGACTTTGTCAAACAACGTCACGTCTGGTTTATATGCACGTATCACCCTATCCGTTCTGATACCATAGTCCCAGAGGATCTTTGCCTGATCGTTTTTTCTATCACTCCCTCAGGTTGGTGCTCGGTACGTCCACTTATTACTGCAAGGTAGATGATGTTTCTTGCTCAGGCTCCAGTGAGGGCTTTTGCCACTGAATCATGCCTCTTTTTGTACTGGTTCTGTGCAAGTGCCGGACATTCGCTTGCTATGTGGTTTATGGTTTCATTTTTCGTATTGCACTTCCTACATATGGGAGAGATGTTATTTCCCTCTATCGTTCTTTGAACATATCTGGTTCTTAGGGCCTGATCTTGTGCCGCTGTTATCATTCCTTCAGTTTCCTTCTTTAGCTCTCCCCTCTGTAGCCATTGCCATGTGTCATCGCTGGCCAGTTCTTCAGTCTGTCTCATATATTGTCCGTGCATTGGTTTGTTGTGCCAGTCCTCTGTTCTGTCTGTCATTCTCCTGTCTGTATATTTCTGGGTCTTCGTCTACTTTTATTAGTCCTTCTTCCCATGCACTCTTTAGCCACTCGTCTTCACTGGTTTTTAGATATTGCCCCGGTGCTCTGTTCTCGATGTTGACGCAGTCCTCTATGCTTAGTAGTCCTCTCCCTCCTTCCTTTAGTGTTATGTACAGTCTGTCCGTATTTGCTCTTGGGTGTAGTGCTTTGTGTATTGTCACAATTTTCCTCGTTTTCTGATCTATGCTACAGAGTTCTGCCTTCGTTCATTCCACTATTCCTGCGCTGTATCTGATTACTGGCACTGCCCATGTGTTTATGGCTTTTATCATATTTCCGGCGTTGAGTTTTGACTTGAGTATCGCCTTGAGCCTCTGCATATATTCTTTTCTGATCGTGTCCTTCATCTCTTGGTGTTTTATATCCCCTCCTTCCATTATTCCCAGGTATTTGTATCCTGTCTCATCTATGTGTTTGATGTTGCTCCCATCTGGTAGCTTTATCCCTTCAGCTCTCGTTACTTTGCCTTTTTGTATGTTGACTAAGGCGCATTTTTCTATTCCAAACTCCATCCTTATGTCCCCAGATATAATCCTTACAGTCTGATGTCGTCCATGAACATCAGATGGTTGATTCTGTTGCCTCTTTTCTTGAGTTGGTACCCAGCATCCATCTTCTGCAGTGCTTTTGTCATGGGAATCATGGCTACTACGAAGAGTATTATTATTATTATTATTATTATTATATTATTATTATTATTATTATTATTATTATTACTAACATGCTTGAAGAGACGGTCTTCTACCTAAATACGCCAATATTTAACAGGACCTAGGAATATTATTATTATTATTATTATTATTATTATTATTATTATTATTAATTACACGACGAACTTTTTTCAAGCAAAAGCAACATACGAGAAACGTTCGCCGCAGAGGAGATGGGATCCGATGTTTACTTCATCGTGTTTGCTTTGGAGGGGAACGGCTTTCATTTGAGGATGGTTCACGTGAGAGAGAGAGAGAGAACGTATATTCCTGCAATAACTTCTTACAGGCAGCTTCCCCCACCTTCTCTCTCTCTCTCTCTCTCTCTCTCTCTCTCTCTCTCTCGTCTCTCTCTTTTCCTGGCTTCCTACTTTCTCAGAGTTTTTTTTAGATGTCTCATGCAAAAAATTATATATATATATATATATATATATATATATATATATATATATATATATATATAATATATATATATATATATGATTGTCCGTGTGTACGAACACAATACGCATGCATATCCTTATACATCTGCTAGAGCAGTTCAGAGTAAGCTCCTTCGATATATATTGAAAAAATATTTTAAATGTTACTGACAAACTGTTCAATTTGGTTATAGGAATTAGAAAATTGTGATTAAATAAAGGTAAATGTTATATGATGAACATTTATAAAAAATAAAAGTTATGTAAATGCCATGTATATATAACATATCTGCAAATTTGATTTAATGTGTTTTTATAATAATAATAAAAATGTAACTCGTGAACCAGCTCTCCCTCCAAATCGGAACTTAAAAACGTACTTAATCTTTTATAAGTTCCCCAACACCCTTACATTATTCAGCAACACGCTTTCCGATCGTCCAAGCTTCTGAGGACAGTGTTGCCAACTGTAGGGTAATCAGGGCAAAATCTTAGACAGACAGCAGGGCAATATTGTCTCGTGTAGGGTAATTTTAACAAGGTAGGTTTAGATCAACATGCTTATTAGTATTCATGATATTACATATAAACATAGTTTTATTTATTAGCATAGCCGCAGAATGTTGGGTCATTTACAGTGATGTAGGGTAATTTCTCGTTTCCTGTAGGGGGAGTAGGGTTGGCATCAATGTCTGAGGACCCTTTTTTGTTGACGAGGAGCATCATGACCGCTCCTGACAAAGGGGATTAGCAAGCTGGCGAAGAGAGAGGGTCATGCAAGGGCCTTAAGTATAGTCAAGTTCGTGACTGCGCATACAGTTGGAATATCGGCAGGGCTTATATTGGCTCCTGGAGTGGCGGTGTTGAAAGGACGCTCTTCAACGAGTGTAGGTTTACGGGAGATTATTTTTTAGATATATTTTTCGTTTTGCATATTTTTAGCTTACTCGAGGAGTAAGCCAAGCCTGCAAACTACTTTGTTGATGTTGTTCTTGGCAGGGGGGCGGGGTAGGAAAGCCCTATGGAAAAGCATAAAAATGTCTAAATGAAGTGTTTTGCGTCGAGTTAAAGATGCAAGCGTCTTAGGATCGGACATTTATGATTTATTTATTAGAATGGAAATGTAAAAATTAATCATGTGCATGTTAAACAGTACAGAACAATTATTTCTGATATAAAATATAGCATGTTTGTTTTAATTTTCGTTGTTGAAACAACGTGTTATTTAACCATAGATATTTAGCACGAGCCCCGAGTAGGTTGGCGGTCGGATCACGCCTTATTTAGGTAAATTTTTCGTTTTTAACTATATTTTTCATAGTTTTTAAAAAAAAATTAATGTGTACTTTCTCATTGATGTGTGTGTGTGTGTGTGTTTTTTTTTTTTTAGAAAGAGCAAAGGGACGGTCTTTGCCGTCATTCATTTGTTTTATTTTTCCGGGTTGTATAGGCAACGTATTTTTGGAGTTTCTGTGGATTTTCGCAAATGTATTGATTAGATGACGAGGTCATGGGTAGTGTGTGTGTGTGTAATAGAATATATATATATATATATATATATATATATATATATATATATATATATATATATATATATCCTTAAATCCACATTAGAAAGGTAAGTGAAACAGGGACTTGAAACAAGTACTTTGTTTCGTCGTAGTATATTCTACAATTTCAAGTGTGACCTTGAAACGTAGAATATACTACGAAAGTACTCGTTCCAAGTCTTTGTTTCACTTACCTTTCTACCGTGGATTTAAGGATAGTCTCAAGTACGGTGTTCCTTCGTGCTAATACACACACACACACACACACACACACACATATATATATATATATATATATATATATATATTATATATATATATATATATATATATATATATATATGTATATATATTTTATATATATATATATATCCCTTTTATATGGGGCATAGGACGCATAATGAAAATAAACGTGTACAGGACAATGCCACTATTCTGTGGATAGGCCGTACACTATCCAAATGGGAAGGACGAGTTGTACAGTAAACAGATGTTCTGCCGAGACAGTCAGCTGTTGAAATTTGATATTCACAAGGCTGTGAACTCCGCCAGTTTAATGTATCGTAAATTGGGATTTATCATTTGATAACCCGCGCGCCTTCCTCGTATCCATTGCTTCATATCTGAGGGGGGCATTGTACCCCAGATCTTTAATGGCTTGAGAATTGAATCCCTTTCAAAACCCGGTCGTATCTTTCGGCAGCATGTACAAGAAATATTCTTTTTGCTTACTCAGGGAGTAAGCCTACGAACTACTTTGTTGTTGTTGTCCGGGGATAGGAAAGCCCCATGGAACAGCCCCAAAAAAGGTCTGGAAATAGGTGTTTAGCATCCTGTTAAAGATACAAGAATTTGAGGATAGGATATTTATGATTTATTCATTAGAATGAAAACGTAAAAAAAAAAAAAAAAAATGTACATGTTAAACAGTACAGAAAAATTATTTGTAATAAAATATAGGGTGTTTATTTTAATTTTCGTTGGTGAAACTACACTCTATTTGAGCTTAGATTTTTAGCACGCGCCACGAGTAAGCTGGAGGTCGGGTCACGCCTTGTTTGTAAGGGATGTGTATATGAGGATATATTCTATTGTTTCTTTCTGCAATTCGCCTGATGAAAACCCTTATGGGCAGAGTGAACAGACTATACAAATCCAAGAGGGCTCAAAGGTGAAGGAAGCATGCAGAGAGAGAGAGACTTTCTAGACCCCTCTTAAGCTTCCTTGATCAGTGCCCTTTCCGTCGCTCCTATTTCTAGGCGCGGGGCTTTGAGACCTCGACGCGAGAGATGGATAAATCCGGCGTGGGGGAGATCTCTCACTCCCCCCTTGATCCCCCGGTGCACATCTGATAACAGTTTTTCTTGGCGCCCTCCTTAAGCCGTGGCTTAACGACAACTTAATACCAGATGGACCTACCGGATCAGTTTAAAGAAAAAAAAAAAAACAGAGATATAAACAAAAACAAATTCGGGTGGGAACCCAAAAAGTATATATAGAAAAAAATTAAAGGAAAAAAAGTTAGTAGGTACCTAAGAAGTAGAAAAATAATAATAGAAATTTTTTTTTTGATAGAGTCCCCAAGAAGTAAAATAAATACTGATAGGAAAAAAATAAAGTTGGTAGGGAACCCAAGTTGTAGAAAAAGAAAGAAAAAAACTTGGTAAAGGAAGTAAGAGAAGAATAAAGGGCAAGTTTTTTTTTTTTTTTTTTTTTTTTTTTTTTTTTTTTTTTGGGGGGGTTTTTTTTTTTTTTTTTTGTTTTTTTTTTTTTTTTTTTTTTTTTTTTTTTTTTTTTTTTTTTTTTTTTTTTTTTTTTTTTTTTTTTTTTTTTTTTTTTTTTTTTTAAAGAAACTGCCCTGATACTTTGCATCTTGGGTCCGATATTCGTATCTCAGCGGAATGTGTATTAAACTTATCTGTTAGAAAAACATTCAGTTTTAAACAATCTACACTGGGTCATAGTCGTCACGATACCACTTCTAAATTGATTTCAAAAACGGCATCCAGCTTAACCAACCTCTCGAAAATCTACTCACATGGCCCGTCTTTGGTTCAGTTTGGTCCAGCAGTTTCGCCGTCTATAGCGAACATACATACATGCTTACATTCATAGTCCGTCAGTCAGCTTTATATGTAAGATTTATAGTTTGTCCGTATATTATTATTATTATTATTATTATTATTATTATTCAGAGGATGAACCCTATTCATATGGAACGAGTCCACCACAGGGGCCACTGACTTGAAATTCAAACTTCCAAAGCATATGCTGTCCATTTGAAAGAAATGACGGAAACACAGAAAGTAGAGATCTGTCATTAATTAAAAAAGAAAAAAAGAAGTAAATAAACTAACGATTTAATACATTACTCAAACGTTCAAAAGGAAAAACAGATATTTACTCTTCTGGAATAAAAATAAAGCTATTATTTTCACAGGCCGTAATCAAAACCTCGCCCGTGTTAATGATGTTGATTTTTCTTAGCCCTCATATCTCTCTCTCTCTCTCTCTCTCTCTCTCTCTCTCTCTCTCTCTCTCTCGCTCAAAACCCCGAGGTCTCGAGTTCAGAGGCATAACGTCTGTTATGACTGGAGGAACTCGACAGCTCGACCTACAGTTGTCTGCGTTATGGACTTTGCATGTTTACTCAGACGTCGAGTGGATGTTGGTTTAGTAGTGTTCATTTGCGTTTATTATTATTGTTGTTGTTGTTGTTATTATTATATTATTTTATTATTATTATTATTAGTAAGGAAAACTCTATCGCGAGAGTGTGTATATATATATATATATATATATATATATATCTATATATATATATTATATATATATATAATTTTTTTTTTTTTTTTTTTTTTTTTTTTTTTTTTTTTTTTTTTTTTTTTTTTTTTTTTGTATACTGAAGATGAACCCAGGGAAGGGTTCGAAAGCTTTTTGTAAAGTCTTAAAATTATACACGGACTCTTAACACTTTGTATTATTGTGGACCCTTTAGTACATTATTATTATTGTTAATATTTATTATTATTATTATATTATTATTATTATTGTTATTATTATTCTGTTGAATAAACGGCAGAATTCAGCTAATTAATCTTATCTATTATCTTTTTTATTTTTCTTATTACTCGCTTTTCTGGCTCAGCGATACCTCTCAATAATTGGCCAATATTCATATTGGGAATAATTTTGAAAGTGGTATTTTATTTAGAACATAATTTATTAGTAAAAAAAATTATTATATATCAGCATACTGGTAATATATCAGATTAATTCGTTGAATTCTGTCATTTTATTCAACAGCGATTTGTTTAAAAGAGGGTCTTCTTCCAAAATATTATTATAATTATTATTATTTTATTTATTTATTTTTTTTATCAGTCCTCCAATTCGACTGGGTGGTATTTTATAGTGTGGGGTTCCGGGTTGCATCCTGCCTCCTTAGGAGTCCATCACTTTTCTTACGATGTGCGCCGTTTCTAGGATCACACTCTTCTGCATGGGTCCTGGAGCTACTTCAGCCTCTAGTTTCTAGTTTTTCCAGATTCATTTTCAGGGATCTTGGGATCGTGCCTCCTAGTATTCCTATGATGATTGGTACAATTTCTACTGGCATATCCCATATCCTTCTTTATTCTATTTTCAGGTTCTTGTAGCTTATTCCATTTTTTCCCTTTCTTTCTCTTCAACTATGGTGTCCCATGTATTGCGACATCAATGAGTGATACTTTCATCTTGATTATTATTATTATTATATTATTATTATTATTATTATTATTATTATTGTTATTATTATTTTTTTATCACAGTCCTCCAATTCGACTGGGCGGTATTTATAGTGTGGGTTCCGGGTTGCATCCTGCCTCCTTAGGAGTCCATCACTCTTCTTACTGTGTGCGCCGTTTCTAGGATCACACACTTCTGCATGAGTCCTAGAGCTACTAGTTCCTAGCTGGACGAGGGGTTTTCGCGCTCGGCTGCCAATCCGGTGGTCCGAAGTTCGAATCCCGGCTCGGCCAACGCGGGAATCAGAGGAATTTATTTCTGGTGATAGAAATTCATTTCTCGAATAAGTGTGGTTCGGATCCCACAATAAGCTGTAGGTCCCGTTGCTAGATGACCAACTGGTTTCTAGCCATGTAAAAATATCTAATCCTTCGAGCCAGCCCTAGGAGAGCTGTTAATCAGCTCAGTGGTCTGGTTAAACTAACATATACTTAACTTATAGCTACTTCGGCCTCTAGTTTTTCCAGATTCCTTTTCAGGGATCTTGGGATCGTGCCTAGTGTTCCTATGATTATGGGTACAATTTCCACTGGCATATCTCGTATTCTTCTTATTTCTATTTTCAGGTCTTGATACTTATCCATTTTTTTCCCTTTCTTTCTCTTCAACTCTGGTGTCCCATGGTATTGCGACATCAATGAGTGATACTTTCTTCTTGACTTTGTCAATCAACGTCACGTCTGGTCTATTTGCACGTATCACCCTATCTGTTCTGATACCATAGTCCCAGAGGATCTTTGCCTGATCGTTTTTTATCCAATTATTACTGCAAGGTAACTAGTGTTTCTTGCACAGGCTCCAGTGGAGGGCTTTTGCCACTGAATCATGCCTCTTTTTGTACGGGTTCTGTGCAAGTGCCGGACATTCGCTTGCTATGTGGTTTATGGTCTCATTTTTCGTACTGCACTTCCTGCATATGGGAGAGATGTTATTTCCATCTATCGTTCTTTGGATATATCTGGTTCTTAGGGCCTGATCTTGTGCCGCTGTTATCATTCCTTCAGTTTCCTTCTTGAGCTCTCCCCTTTGTAACCATTGCCATGTGTCATCGCTGGCCAGTTCTTTAGTCTGTCTCATGTATTGTCCGTGCATTGGTTTGTTGTGCCATTCCTCTGTTCTGTTTGTCATTCTCCTGTCTCTGTATATTTGTGGGTCTTCGTCTACTTTTATCAGTCCTTCTTCCCATGCACTCTTGAGCCACTCGTCTTCACTGGTTTTCAGATATTGCCCCAGTGCTCTGTTCTCGATGTTGACACAGTCTTCTATGCTTAGTAGTCCTCTCCCTCCTTCCTTTCGTGTTATGTATAGTCTGTCCGTATTTGCTCTTGGGTGTAGTGCTTTGTGTATTGTCATATGTTTCCTGGTTTTCTGGTCTATGTTGCGGAGTTCTGCCTTCGTCCATTCCACTACTCCTGCACTGTATCTGATTACTGGCACTGCCCATGTGTTTATGGCTTTTATCATATTTCCGGCGTTGAGTTTTGACTTGAGTATCGCCTTGAGTCTGCATATATTCTTTCCTGATCGTGTCCTTCATCTCTTGGTGTTTTATATCCTCTCCTTCCATTATTCCAAGGTATTTGTATCCAGTCTCATCTATGTGTTTGAGGTTGCTCCCATCTGGTAGCTTTATCCCTTCCGTCCTTGTTACTTTGCCCTTTTGTATGTTGACTAAGGCACATTTTTCTATTCCAAACTCCATCCTGATGTCCTCAGATACAATCCTTACAGTCTGGATTAGGGTATCTATTTCCTTGATGCTCTTACCATACAGCCTGATGTCGTCCATGAACATCAGATGGTTAATTCTGTTGCCTCTTTTCTTGAGTTGGTACCCAGCATCCATCTTCTGCAGTACTTTTGTCATGGGAATCATGGCTACTACGAAGAGTAGCGGGGACAGTGAGTCGCCCTGGAAGATCCCTCTCCTGATATTAACATCTGCTAGTCTTATTCCAGAGCTTGTAATTATTGTATTCCAGTTGCGCATTGTATTTTTGAGGAAGCTGATGGTGTTTTCCCCTGCCCCATATATTTTCAGGCATTCTATTAGCCATGTGTGTGGTATCATGTCGAAGGCTTTCTTAAAGTCTATCCATGCCATGCTTAGGTTGGTTTTCCTTCTCTTACTATTATTATTATTATTATTATTATTATTATTATTATTATTATTATTATTATTATTATTATTATATCTGAAGAGGGCCCTCTTTCCAATAAACATCATGGAGATAATATAAACTCAACTGCGTCTAGACGGTCATTCTTTTTAAATAATTTTAAAATCATTATTTTTTTAATGAAGTTTTAATATTATTATTATTATTATTATTATTATTATTATTATTATTATTATTATTATTATTATTATTATTATTATTAGAGTACTTTTATGATATTGTTGGTAACGGCTCTTCTTCAGAAGATAGGTCGAATGGTCACCAAAGCAAAAATGGGGGTTAGCTTGATAGATATGTTAGTGTACGTGTGTACATATACATAAATATATACATGCATACACGTTCATACGTACATACATAGGCTTAGATTAAAAAAAGCTATTTTAAATGCCTTGAACAAAGCTCTGCGAAGACCAGTCAAGTAGGGCACCCCAAAAGAGAGAGAGAGAGAGAGAGAGAGAGAGATAGAGAGAGAGAGAGAGAGAGAGAGATCACGATCACGTTCGCTTCCGTACGAAGGAGGAAGAGAAAAAATGATTCTTCCTTAAATCCCCTGATTGAAATCGGTCCGAGAGAGAGAGAGAGAGAGAGAGAGAGAGAGAGAGAGAGAGAGAGAGAGAGAGAGAGAAGGTAGGCCCTGATGATCCTTCCGTAATCCTTTCGGATGTTTTTAGGGAGTTAAACGTGAGGCCAGGCGTGTGTTGGTGGTGCACAGGTAGACTTTAGACTTCCTTTCCTTCTTTCTTATCTCTCGAAAAGAGAGAGAGAGAGAGAGAGAGAGAGAGAGAGAGAGAGAGAGAGAGAGAGGGCGGGGGAGGGGAGGGTGGGATGTCGGAGGCTTTCACTATTCGAAGGAAAGTCGTTGTATGCTCAGAGATGCTTCTACAAGATTGTGAATGTCGAATTATTAGAGGCTTCATCACGATTGAAGAAGTATGATGCCCGAATGTGTAGCTTAGGTCTCTCTCTCTCTCTCTCTCTCTCTCTCTCTCTCTCTCTCTCTCTCGTTTGGTTTTGAAGGCTCCGAACTTCAAAGGTGGAGGTAGATCAGATAAACAGAAAATCATTGTCGAAGTGTTTGTGGGATTGCTCTCTCTCTCTTCTCTCTCTCTCTCTCTCTCTCTCTCTGTAGTGAACTTCCTTGAATCAGTGTCGTGAGTTGAAATGGAATTATCTTAGAAATTGTAATTTCCACTATGATGCGAGATGATCTCTCTTAATTAGTGCCAGCTTGTCACTCATGTAAAGAGATTTTTCGAGAGCATGTTAGGAAGAGACTATAGAGCTTCTCTCTCTCTCTCTCTCTCTCTCTCTCTCTCTCTCTCTCTCTCTCTCTCTCTCTCTCTCTTCTTTGTGATTTGTGTGTTGAGTTTAAGGTTGTCTGTGTATGTTGTAGATAGTTAATATATTTCTCACTAATAGAAACATTCAAAATACTGAAAGGCATAACAAAATTAGACAGTAACCTATTTACATTAAACGGAAACCAGACAAGAAATAGTGGATGGAAACTAGAGCTGAAGAGATACAACACATCCCTTTGCGGGCACTTCTTCACATACAAGATATGTGACACATGGAATTAAACTGCCACTAGAAGTTGTCAACAGCAACAGTGTGGTGGAGTTTAAAAGGAAGCTAGACAAATCATTAGGACACTGTGAATAAACAGTAAAACCTGCTCCTAGAGATAAGTGAGCGCACGAAGTCTCCTCTAAGGGTGGACTAACAAGTCTTTGAGACATCCTAATCCTTGTAACTCTCTTGACAGTTGCTTTTTGTTTCTTTCAGGTTGGTATCACTTCAGAGTTGAACAAGTGAAAACGCTTCCAAAAAGCATACCGTCCCTTCAAGGTAACGTGGTTGTTTAAGGCTGTCGTGATGGCGTATTGTTCTCGCTTCAATACCCTTCGTAATTTTTTGTAATTTTATTATACGCTTCGTATTTTGTGTTGTGTTTTTAATATAAGTTAAGGTAGCAGTTACATATTCATTTCGCATTTACAGCCTCGTGCTCGTATCCTTCGTCCTTTCAAACGGCTGAGAATAATATTGTGAAGTTTATAAATTTAGAATAATCGTGAAGTTTATAATCGTGACGTTTATCTTTTTAGAATAATTGGGAAGTTTATAATTTTAGAATAATTGTGAAGTGTATAATTTTAGAATAATTGCCTTTTCAGGTGTAATATACCTTAACGTACGTTTCAGGGTCGTCAGTTATTATTATTGCTATTAATAATTTGCGAAACTGACATGACCTGACATTCTGAGCCAGCCATTACGTCAAAAAAAGAAGAGAAGAAGCCATGTTAGCAAACATATGAACGAATGTGTTCCAAGTGAGAAAGCATCTCTGTTTCAAGAACTCACATCCTGCAGAAGGGAGATCTGTCTCGCGTCTGATGTAGATTGTGTTGACGATGAAGGCCCAAAGGCATCTTTGTCGTTTAATTGAATATGACAGTGGTTCCTTACGCTATCTTGACGTGGTGGAGTTCGTTTTGGCTCTCAAGTGAATATGGGCATTGAATTAGAAGCTTTATTTAGTCCGTCGACATTTGGCGTCTGGGAGGAAGATTTTCTTTGTGAAATTAATTTTTTTTTAATCTGTGTATTTTGTACACGGATCAGTCAGTCGCTTGTTGCTTGATGATGCTAAGCTTGACTTGGCTGTCGTGACTAATTTGTTTGCGATGTTGTATAAGAATTATGAATTGCGTTTTTTATTTTATATTTTTTTTATTTTATATTATGGCGGGGTTCTTTATATCCCCCTTCCGGTCGTCGAAATTCTTACTGAAAGTATATATATATATATATATATATATATATATATATATATATATATATATATATATATATATATATATATATATTCCTTTGCACTGTACAAAGCAAATTTAAATATTTTTTATTGTAAAAGTATGTTATTAATTTTACATTATAATCGAAATGTGTTTTTTTTAAATGCTTTTGATGCCTTCCAAACGTCCTTGTGTTTAAGTGCGTGTTTTTTTTTTTTTTTTTTCTGGTTAGTAAATACGCATTGTTTTATGTACAGACAATTTTTCACTGACTTTTATATAATATTTTCTCGCTTCTGGGGCCGTTTTGTAGCTGTATGTGTATATATATATATATATATATATATATATATATATATATATATATATATATATATATATATATATATGCGAATACCACAGGAAAATGATAGGCAGAAATCCAAGCGCTGTCGACTTTACTAAGACATTGTCAAGGAACATATATATATATATTATATATATATATATATATATATATATATATATATATATATATATACACATACATAAATACATTAGTTCATTCGAAGTTGTGTTAGAAGCAGATCAGACCAAAGGGAAACAAAATAAAAACAAATCTAACTGAAATACACCTGTTCGCGACACGATATGGATTAGCCACAGGTTGTATTCACGTAATCCTCCTTATCAACTAGTGTGTGGTAGAGTAATCCTGATTTAGATAGTACTTCGTTAGGACGGGGAACACGCGTGAAGGAATTGAACCCAGAGCTACTTGATCCACGGTTACCAAAGAAAAAATGTCGTGTCTCGGAAGTAATTACTCCAGGATCTCCTCCTTACACCTGATAATTAACCAGCGGTGTCCGAATGGGTAGTTTCGTGGCCCAGGTGTCATTTTTCTTACCTGTTCAGCAACTCGTTACACTTGTAAGTTACAGATTAAAATTGAATTTTAAAATAGAGTTCTAATAAGAAGTATGACAGAATGCTATCGTGTTTTTATCTCATTTTATCTTTCATTTTAAGCCTGAGAATTGAGTTGTGGTAGCATATAGGTTTTATTTATCTCGTATGCATGTTTTTTATTAAGAAGGAAAATATGTTGGCCAATAACTTGAAAGGTTAACTTATTAAGGTTTGTAACATAATATGTAATAGCTTACACTCTGAAACATTATGCAGTATTGTTTATTATTTCATGTTCTAGAAAACGTTGACTCAACAGATTATCACGTAGGTTTTGAATGATATTTTATTAAATAGCTCTTGTATTTATGTTAATGTATGTCATGTGTTTTTCTGCTCATCATAGCTACTGGTATATGATATTCAAGACCATATTTGCTTCTTGGTTGTCATTGAATTTTCACTAACGTTTGATGAAATGAGTCTCTCTCTCTCTCTCTCTCTCTCTCTCTCTCTCTCTTTCCTGCTGGATCTTTATTGAAATCATGGGGCAATGTAAATCTCTAGGAAAAGCGGGAATGTGCTCACCGAAATAGATGTGGGCAGTGGTAAAGTTCCTCTCTCTCTCTCTCTCTCTCTCTCTCTCTCTCTCTCTCTCTCTCTCTCTCTCTCTCTCATGAAGGTATTTACGCAATACTACTGACACGAGCTTGAATTTATATGCCTTGTCACATTTTGCTGTAATAGCGCGGAGTAAGAAATGTTTCTAGTCATCAGTCTTCTGTGTGGTCTTTCTTTCTAAATGGAACCAGACATACAAAACAGAGAGAGAGAGAGAGAGAGAGAGAGAGAGAGAGAGAGAGAGAGAGAGAGAGAGAGAGAGAGAGAGAACGGGGTGGGGTGGTTAATTAGATGAAAAACCATTTCACTTGAAAGAGACGTGACAGAACCGCATATCGCAACCCAGGTACTTATACGCGAAGATGCCACGGCACCTCTCTCTCTCTCTCTCTCTCTCTCTCTCTCTCTCTCTCTCTCTCTCTCTCTCTCCTGCTTCTTTTTTGTACACCATCATCCTTCTCAGTCAGCGTTAAAAGTTCTGCCGTAGCGAAATGTTTTTGCATGTTAAGTCGTAAAACCGCGTCAAACTCAGGACACCGCCATATTTACAAAAATAAGGCAGTGGGTGGCACTGTAGGGCCACCAGAGGACGGTGGGGAGCGGGGGCTGGGTGGATGGTTTTGGGGGGTTCACTGTATGGGCTAAATGATAAAAGGGACGGTCTGAGGCAAGTCGTTGGCTTTGAATGCCACGTTTTACTCTCGCCATTATCAATATTCCTTGTGTTTTTCACTCCTTGGTAATTATAGTTTGAGATCAGACTCCATATGTGCGCTCTCTCTATCTCTCTCCGAGAGTTCTTTGTCTCAAGAAGCGAGGAACAAGTGCACTTCAGACATTACTACAGGTATTGTGCAACGTCCTTCCATCCCTAGCTGCAACCCCATTCATTCCTTTAACTGTACCTCCGTTCTTAGTCTCTCTTCCATCCTACTTTCTACCATCTCCCGTTACACTTGTCTATTTCCCTTCCAACTCCGAATGACCTCGTCGTAGGCCCCAGCGCTTATTGGCCTTTGGCCTCAATTCTACTATATTCCATTCCAAGGTCAGTCGCTAACGCAGTAAGACACAGACCAGGGGTTCCCAAACTGCGGGTCATGACCCCCCGAAGGGGACATGAGCCTTTTTCTGGGCATCGTGGAGGATCCAAGATTTTGAGAACAAATTTTTTGATATCAAAAAAGCAAGCACATCCTTCTCATTAAAGTACATGATTAAATCAGTCTTTGTTAATTAATAAACATTAATACGTATTTTTGTTTCTGTTATTGCTCCGTCTGCTGTGATTTATTTTTAATTTAATGCTTAAAATGTATCTGCGCTACTGGAAATTAGTACATTTTCAGAAGGCTTATAAAGTGGTGGGGGTGGGGGGGGGGGGGGGGGGGGGTCATGGTAGGGTTGGTACTACTGAAAGGCTTCACTACTAAGTGGATTCACATCAGCTGTGCATTTGATATCTAGGCCAGTCCCTTACGACCCTCCTGTTGGCTGTTGATAAGCCAGTCACACGGCTGGAAACTCTCAGTCTCTCGAGAGAGTTCACATAGGCAGGATGTAGTATATGTTCCACCTCTCATGAAAGACGTATACCTCAGGAGAGATGGAGCATGCATCCTGCCCATTAGAACTCTCGAGAGAGACTGAGCGTTTCCATTTTCCAGCCCTGTGACTGGCTTATCAACAGCCAATCAGGAGCGTCGTAAGGGACTAGCCTAGATATCAAATGCACGGCTGAAGTGAATCTACTATATAGACATTATTAGGTGAAAAAATCTACATACTCTTAATTTCGAAGGTCCTCAACTCCTTGACTACTGCCACCATCACATTCATGAAAGACATTCGTCACTACATCTCCAATTTTCTCCATTGTTTTTTTAAGGAACTGCGGCAGAGAACTGTCAGCGAATCACGTTAGCCATGAGCAGGAGCTGCCCGGACGAAAGACCTTGTATCTCAGTGCCCCTAAGTTGTAAGTCGTAAAGGAAATTGCTCCTTTTCCTCGTGTTCCACATGTTTTAGGATTCCCATTTGTAGCGTTGGTACCAGCAATCGACCTGTAGTGATTTGGGGGATCTAAAGGAGGGGTTGCTCTCTGTAGATATTGTCGTTATATCTCTGTAGCGTTGCAGGTGATGTGTGTAGTTCTTTATTGGTGTTTCCGGGCTACCGCTGAGTACTTGTTTAATTTTTGATGATGTTATATTGGAGGAGTATATTCGTTTGTTGTGAAACAACAATTTTGATGTCTCGATATGTAGTGAACGTTTTACTATACGTAGTTATGACGTGTATATAGTTTTGCACTGTTGTGTATATTCCTTACTTCTGATTATTGGAAAACCATATATAATATATATATATATATATATATATATATATATATTTATATATATATATATATTATTATATATATATATATATATTTATATTATTTATTATATGTTATATATAAATATATATATATATATAGATATATAATATATATATCATATATATCTAGATAAATTGAACCTTCTTCCCTAACTAGGAGTGGCCCCTCTGTCACAAGTCATACGAAAGAGATTGTTTCTATAGACGTTAGATAAAATAAACAAAAAATAAATTTTTAAAAATCAAGTAAAAATAACAATACAGTACACCGATTATTATATTTATAACTCATAGAAATTTTAACATGTAGTAAATCGGCAGTATTTCTTTTTTTTAAATGATATCTTTTGAATAAAGTCTTATTATTGCGAATATGCAACTTATAAGTAATAGTAGCAAGCAAAATTCCTGTCATACCTTTTTATGAGTATTTTGCCATTACGTTTTCAACCTTGTATTTTACCGGTAGCACTTCAACTCCTAAATCTTCACATATAGCTTAAAGAGTTCTCATATCCTTTCATTCAGTCATTATGTATTTACCATCGCACTAACTACCCTAGTTCTTCGCATATTAAGTTTATTCGTATTACATAGACGTGTAATGTAACGTTGTATGTGTTGGTATGTGAAATCTGCATAATTTAGCGTACGGGGTATGTGGGTATCCTACTTCTGTGGACCTTTGGCATCTGTAAATGTGACATTGACCCAGATGCACAGCTGTTTTTTAGGAGAGATTTTAAAATGTAGTATTCTGTTTTTGTTGTAGATACGTAGTTGTCGTAGAATTTTGTTCATGTAGTGTTGTGAGCGATAATATTTAATTCGTGTCTAATGGGAGTTATTTGTACACCTTATATATTCCAGTATATAGTTGTCTGGTTTTAGTGATTTTTATCCTAGTCATGAATCTCGACTCTAATTGTTTGTATTTGTCTTCAAATGAAAAAAATGTTGTATTTTTTCCCCCAAAATGTATATTCAATTCAGTGTTGTAAAACTGACTGGACACATTTTGTTTTTGTCCTTTCAGTGTGGATATTGTTTTCAATATTTTTTTTTTTTTTATTGTACGTAGGTTTAATTGTAGCTGATATATGTACATTGTTACTTTAATATTTATTATTCCAACAGCTTGTTCTTAATGATAGGCAAAGACTTCGGAATACTAAGAGCGAGTTCTCTGTGTCCCAATCCAGATTGGTTTCAGGTAAATGCAAATGAACATGTGCTTCTTAATCAACATCAGAGGTTCGCCTTTTCCCAGGTCAGGGAAAAAAATACCTTTAAATTGTTAAGAAGTCAATGTCAAAAGGGATGAAAGGAATTTAGCATGGTAACCTCAAATAATCTTTCAAACGCAGGTTACCGTAAGTCACACATAATGCTGGTTTTCACTTAAACTAAAGACCAGGTTTTTGGAACGTCATAATTGATGGAGGTCTTTGGAACGTCATAACTGATGTTTACTTAACGCAAAACTCGGTACTTCTGATTACGTAATACGAATCATGCACCATTTAAATCTTCTACATAGTTATTTAATTTTTAAACCTGTAGGTAAAATCTTAATTCACACACGGATTGCTATGAAATTAAACAACTGTATAATATATATATATATATATATATATATATATATATATAATATATATATATATATATATATATATATATATGTATACACATTAAACAGCAGCGTTTATAGATACCTAATTACCATCTCGCTTTCCTTGAACTACGGAAATATTTCTATTTTTCTTCTTCTTCTTCTCCCCTACATCGCCAAGGCAAAACCCACTGCCGTTTACGCAGAGTCGCTTTGCATCTACAAAACCCTAATTTAAAATTATCGAAGCAAAAATCTACCTCCCTCCTTTTTCCCTCTCTCTCTCTCTCTCTCTCTCTCTCTCTCTTTCCGGGAGGGGCAGTTTTTTTCAGGCAGCGGCGTTGCCAAGGACGTGTTCCTGCACCCCCCACTAACTTTCCATCGGGACGCCCATTCATCAAGCTGGCCCTATCTTTTAATTAAGGTGGGGACGTCGTTTTCGACTTTGATGTGGTCAACGAAGGCTGGCGGGGGGGGCGGGGCCGGGGCGGGGCGGGGTGGGGTGGGGTGGGGAAGAAGGTCGCTGTAGAACGAGATCAGATTTCTTCTGAATGTTTTTATATTTACGAGTGTATTTCTGTTTAGGTAATTATGGTTAAATCCTAAATCCTTGGTCTCTCCTTCAAGCGCCCCGGGGAATTTACTGTACATGTTACAAGTTGTTAATATCTTGTCAATCATTATGCAAATTAGTATTTACCAGCCATTCTGAGTCATAAATGCACTGAAGGCCGGTGTCACCGAGACTCTACCAATTATATGCATAAAAATAGATTGTGGATTCACTTCACACAAAAACTATCAACAAAATAGATACAGGAATTCTGTAACTACACTTTAAACTCACATTTTTACATTTGCACTTATTCCAAAATAATCACTTCAACGTCGTGAAGGCTTTATGTGTATAAGATGTAAATCAGCGTTGATATATGCCCTAACCTGAGTACCATTCATAATTTAGCTTTTTTCTGTTCTCTTTTTTTTATTTTATTTTTTATTTATTTATATATTTTTTTCGTTATCCTTGATGTTGACAAGTACTCGCATTTTCCGTTGGCGCAAAACAGCATGTGGGGACGAATGTTTTAATTCTCTCTCTCTCTCTCTCTCTCTCTCTCTCTCTCTCTCTCTCTCTCTCTCTCTCTCTCTCTCTCGTCTACATTTATTCCGTATTGTAAGAGTAATTTGATGCAAGTTTGTTCAATTTAAACAATGATAAACATGATGTTACTTAGGTTATGTAACTGAGCCATATTATTTCACAGAATATAGCTATAGAGAGTGTAGTATTTTACAGAATATAATTAACTGAAGAATAATACTTTACAGAATATAACAAAGCGTATTATTCTAGGGAGCATAACTACGAAGTGTTATAAACATAACAGGATATAAATATAAAAACCTCACCAATTTTTACGTGGATGAACTGTAAATTGGCTTGGCATAGCTAAGGACGAAATATATATAATTGTTTATGTTCAGGTTAATCAGGTAATTAAGTAAGATTAATAATTGAATCTGTAGTCTCTTGCGTGACCCTTAGAATGTCAGAGAGGATTGCCTGCGTAGAAAACGGAAATACGTTATAAACGAAAGAAAACTTAAACCTGTCTTCAAAGGGATAACTCTTGTCAAATATTTTACAGATTTTTTTTTAATGTTAAAGAAAAGTGGTCTCCGGGAATACTTGTGTCATTTATTTTTTTTTTTATTTATTTCAGGCAGCGATGTCTAGTTTATGACAGGAATTATATTAATATAATATTTGAATAGGTATGCCTTCAGAACAGTCGAATTTGGAACGTTGATAAGATAGGCGTGTCTTAATATCAATAAAAAGTTATAAAAATTGTCTAATTATATTAACGCCTTTTATTTTTCCGTAAGGAAACTTGGCCTACCTCTAAAATAGTTCAAAAGATAATTTGAATCCCCAAAAAATGTTTAGTAAGTGCTATTGATTGTCGTGAACTTATTTATTATGTATTATGATTACTTTTAATTGTAGTGAAGAAGTAAGGTTTTATTCAATAGGTGTTATTTTATTTATTTATTTTAATTTTTATCAACCCAATTTTCCAGACATAGCAACAAAGGAAATCATTATAACATCTTAAGTCACCTACCTAGTTTCCCTTTAAAATGAATGGATATTGATGACCGGAACGTACCATTTTCTTTTATTGCATGTTTTAAAGAAAACGGGAAAGGTCCCTTCCAAAGAAAACGAGCAAGGGAGCTTGCCAAGTACTTCAGGGGGCGTGTCGTTGATGACCTCCAGAATAAGAGAATCTAGAAGGTGCCCAGTGGAAGGCGAGGTGGTGACATCGCAGGTAGAGAGAGAGAGAGAGAGAGAGAGAGAGAGAGAGAGAGAGAGATTTGAGGATTGTGGAGGGTTAACCATTAACAACGTAGTGATGCCATGCAGTCTCCATATCAGGCACAGGGCCAAAAAGCCGCCGCACTTTTTGGCTCTTAGCGACGGTTATTGG
>NC_087208.1:53246934-53274434 GCF_015104395.2 Macrobrachium nipponense | reverse complement strand
TTCTTGGTAGTTCATTTTTACCCCGCGCACCTCTCTACCTTAATACCAAGTGACCTCGTAGCAGCTCAACGTACCAGGCCTAAGGCCTCTCTAATTTTATTTAGACTCGCAAGGCAGTGTAACAAAGATCAGCTGTTTAAGTGAAACACGGTCATTAAATACCGTAGAGTTAAGTCAGCTTTTTATACTACAATAGATTGTTTGCATTGTTGCAATGCGCATTTATATTCTGTATGCATGCATTTTGCATAATGGTCATTACTGTAAACAGTGATTACGTGTGTCAGATATTGTCATTTTGATGTCAGTATACTTTACTTATTCGGTGGTGACCGTCATAATTATGCAATCAGTTTGTAGCTCTCTCTCTCTCTCTCTCTCTCTCTCTCTCTCTCTCTCTCTCTCTCTCTCTCCACACGTATGCATAGGTACCTGTGTTTGTATTTACATAAAAAGGTACAGCTAGGTATTGATAGATGTATGCTTTTACTTTATGCCAAAATATCTTTTATTTCGCTCTCTTCGAGTTAGGATGACGAAAGTAATTATATAATTAGCCTTTTTTGGGGGTAGGGGGGGGCGACGATGCCTGAATAAACAGGAGAAAGCGCTTGGTACTGACCCTCTGCCTATCATTTTCCTGTGGTATTCGCTTATATAATGGAAGCCACGTGCATCTACTGCGATTTTTTTAAGCATACTTCAAACTGCAACTACAAAATGGTCAATACAGCGACCAGTTCACCAACTTCAAAGTGCACTTTGAGATCGAGGCATCAGATGATGATGATGATGATGACAGGGGAGAGTTTGCAGAGGGGAGAGACAGCCTCACAATCAGCTGCTGTGAAAAGGAAGATAGGATCACTATCCTGTTAGCTTTAGCCGTCCAATAGATTTCGTTTTTATAGATGCCAATTTCTTTGCTTTTATTACTAATGGGTGGCTAAGTTACTCTATCTATACTACTATTCATTTTACCACTGCATTTTAATCGATTTTTATCTATTAAATTCTTAAAAAGTGACATTTTACCCCTGCATTTTAATACATTGTTATCTATTCATTAATTTTTAAAAAGTGACATTTTAACTTGCATTTTAATACATTTTTATCTATTAATTAATATTTAAAAAGTGACGTTTTACCCCTGTATTTTAATACTTTTTAATACATTTTATCTATTCATTGATTTTTAAAAAGTGTCATTATACCCTTGCATTTTAATAGATTTTTTTCTATTCATTAATTTTTAAAAAGTGACATTTTTATTCATTATTTTTTAAAAAGTGACATTTTTATTCATTAATTTTTAAAAAGTGACATTTTACCCCTGAATTTCAATAATTTTTTTTTTCTATTGATTTTTAAAAAGTGACATTTTACCCCCTGCATTTTAATATATTTTTATCCAATAATTAATTTTTAAAAGGTGACATTTTACCCCTGCACTTTTAATACATTTTTTTTATATTTATTGATTTTCTAAAAGTGACATTTTGCCCCTGCATTTCATACATTTTCATCCATTTATTAATTTCTAAAATGTGACATTTTACCCCCTGCATTTGAATACATTTGTTTCTATTCATTTTTTTAAAAATGACGCTTTACCCCTGCATTTTAATACATTTTTATCTATTTTTTTATTTTTAAAAAGTGAGATTTCTTTTTCTCTCTATTTACCTATATCTCTTCTTACTTCTTCTTAATGAACACCATAATATTCTTTGGGAGCTTGAATTTTAAATCATTGCCCCCTTTGGTGGGCTTGTTCAATATGAATAGAGAGAGCCTCATTGGCGTGGTTGTATGGTCTTTGTCTGTCACCTCGGTGGCCGCGAGTTCGATTCTCGGACATTCCACTGAGGGGTGAGAGATGTGCATTTCTGGTGATAGAAGTTCACTCTCGACGTGGTTCGGAAGTCACGTAAAGCCGTTGGTCCCGTTGCTGAATAAACCACTGGTTCCATGCAACGTAAAACCACACACCATACAAACAAACAAACAAACATATGATATGGTTCATTTTCTGAATGATGATAGAAATAGAATCCGGAACTCTGTTTAATCCTTTTGTGATGATTTTTATTAATTTTGTTGCAAGTTCCTTCCATTCCGTGCTTATTGATAAACAGTTTGGGTAAAGAGGTAAGCTGCGGTTTTAGCCTGTGACGACGTTAGTGTAGCGCTCATGTCAACAGCCATTCGCATACTTCTTGTCCTTTTTTTTTATTGACGGATTTCAAGCGCAAACTGTCTGCCAATATTAACGTCGAAGCTGACATTGACGAATACGATTGTACTGTATTCGTCTCTGGTATGGCGGCGGATACTAAAGGTTCCCTTATCTCTGTCACATCAAGGGGATGTTCGAAAGTGTGAGCTTTTAAACGACAAATACAACTTACGTAACTTTTACTGTTTATTTGTTATTTACGGTGAGTATTAATAGCGTGTCGTAGCTGGGTCCTGATGTGTGTACTGCTATTTATGACGTATTAAGGAAAAATAGCGTTCTTGTTGGTCGAATTATCTTGTTGCTGTGACGTAATTCGGCCAAAACAAGATGAACATTTTGTTATATTATACTGAATGGAATGGAATAGGATATGAAATTTAGGCCAAATGCGAAGCGCTAGGACCTATTAGGTCACGCAGTACTATAAAGGAAACTTGAGTATAAAAAGGCTTTGAAAGGTGTGACGGGAGGAATACTTGGCAGTTGTATTATGAAGCAGTTGAAGAAAGTTAGACGGAAGAAATCGAATATGTACTGAGGAACAGTGAAAGGACGCTACATCCTTATACAGGATGTAGTGCTTCGTATTTATATTATTATATCTTTCACGAGCAGACCAGCCTGGGAGGGAAACCGTCCCAATAGCATTCAAATAACTTCACCGTCTGCTGTTTGTTTATGTTTCCATTTTTACAAACTTTCTAGGAAGTCACTCGAGCGTTTTCATTAATGAGTTTATTTAGAGCCGGCTGCCGCCTTTGTCCTCCTCCCTCCTCCTCCTCCTCCGCCTCCTCCTCCTCCTCTCCTCCTCCTCCTCCTCCTCCTCCCGGGCATCAACGCAACATCCTGTGTGACGCGGGTTGTCACCTTCCTCGGTTTTGGCAGGCTCCCAGGGAACCTTCGGAAGAAATTCTTCTTGAGAGATGTATTAATAGAAACGGTTAAGAAGGGGCCTCTGGCCTCCTCCTCCTCCTCCTCCTCCTCTCCTCCTCCTCCTCCTCCTCCTAATAAGTCGTGACCTAGGCCTTTGCTGGGGTCAAGTTCACGGCTGTCGCTCGATCGTTGAATGTGGGTCAGGTTGCAATATAGGTAAAATCTCAAATAACCAGACCCCGTCATGGATAGTGCCGTCAGTGCACCTAATGCGGTGCACTGTAGGCATTACTTAAGGTTCTTTGCGGCGCGCCCCCGGCTCCTAGCTGCAAGCTATTTCGTTTCTTTCACTGTACCTCCTTCCGTATTCTCTTTCTTCCATCTTACCACCCACTCATAACAAATTCATAGTGCAGCTGCTTTGAGGTTTTCCTCCTGTTACACCTTTCATACTTTTTTACTGTCAGTTTCCGTTTCAGACTTGAATGACCTCATAAGTCCCAGTGCTTGCCCTTTGGCCTATATTCTGTATTTATTATCTACTATTTCACGACTACTGTGCGTCCATCTTTCGCGTCTGACCGTATCAACTTGGAATCCCGTGCATGTTCTGAAAGGTTTATCGGGATTTCTGCAGTCTATTGCACACAGTTAACTAGAAGCGTGAATGAAACCTCCACAAGTGAATAAAATACTTCCACATAGCGCCTCGGTGGCGTGGTCGGTATGGTGTTGGCGTGCCACCTCGTTGGCCGCGAGTTCGATTCTCGGTCGTTCCACTGAGGTGTGAGAGGTGTGTGTTTCTGGTGACAGAAGTTCACTCTCGACGTGGTTCGGAAGTCACGTCAAGTCGTTGGTCCCGTTGCTGAATAACCACTGGTTCCATGCAACGTAAAAACACCATACAAACTGAAATACTTCCACAGTTACCGTACTCTTTTCTTGCCTCCATTTCCACGAGATTGGTGTAAGAACACCAGATGGTTCCTCTCGGTCACTTCGCCTCCATTTGTCTTGTAGTCCTTTTGCGAAGATGTTACTTTCGTACTTTCGCCCAGAAAATTCAAAACGGCAGTTGTTTGATCACAGTGCCGTTTTTTCATGGGAAGGTGTTCAAATTCCTGTAGAGTAAATCTACACTATAGGACAAATGTCGTCATTCGCCTCTGATTGACCAAGGTACCCCCTTCCCAGCTAGTTGTAACTTCACATTATGCAAATATTTCTTTCAACCCACAGTGCCAGTGGTTTTTTGACCTACGCAAAATTGTGTCACATTTAGAGCTGATTACGGTAACTAGGGTTGGATTAAGACGTCTTACGACTGCATTTATGAATTCAGAAGCTGCGTTCTGGCCTTGTTTAAAAAGACCAAAATTCTGAACTGACTAACGTACTACAATTTCTTGGGTGTTGTATTCACACGCTATTTTCAAGGTCTTGAAGAGCACAATTTTTCAGGTACAAGCTTCCGTCACGTGGAGAAAAACGCCTACATCATAAGTAACCCGTATATATATGGTTTGCTTGCCAAGGTATCAAAGTGAAAACAAATTTACTGCTTCTGCCTGTCTTGCGGTGTTCACTAGTCACAATGCCGGAGGATTTGGTTCTGCCCATGCGTCGCTATCCTTCTCTGGTTCAATGATTACACAACTGTTGTATAAGAGGAACAGGTTGCTTTACTCATCACGGCCATTGGTTGAGTGCTTTACTGCAGTAGTTTGAAGTAATGTGCTTGTGTACTCCTTAAGGAACAGGCAAGTTGCTTCCCAATTGGAACATTTCTTCTCAGATTTCTGGTTTCGTAGCTGACAGTATTTTCCGTTTTAATGTATTTCTCTCACGCACTTTAAATATAATATATATATATGAATATTTATGACATCACCGTGATTCGTATACACCCATTAATCTACAAATGTCCTTTAATATCCAGTTCGCTCTACCTCGGAATTAATATATTGTCATATATGTTAACAGAAGGTGAATCTTTTTTATTTTTTAGTTGATAAGAAATTCGTCGGTTCGTGGGCTCGAACCGCGTGCTGAAGTCTTGGTTCTGTGGTTCGATCCCATGAGCCGACGAATTTCTTATCAACTACAAAAATTCCTCATTTAGTTAACATATATGAAAATACATTAATTCCGTGGTAGAGCGAATTAGATATACATTTGTAGATTTATGCGTGTGTGTGTGTGTGTGTGTGTGTATATATATATATATATATATATATATATATATATATATATATATATATATATTCTCACCTTGTTCTAATTTTAATGCTTATCATATTATTGATTCTTTCCGCGGACAGATTTATTTGCTGCTAACATTTCGTGATGAATATTTATTCACAATATTTAATTTTCTTTCAGTAGTTAACCAAAGGATGATTATAATGTGCGCAATATATATTCATAATAAGGTTGTACCGAGCTCACGGTGCATTTGGCAACGAAGTGTGCTTATAATCCAAAATAAAATGACAGTATGATGCAAAGGTCATTGGCATTCAATATGCCAGGGTTGTTTGTGCGTCTTTTATTAGAGCTCTCTCTCTCTCTCTCTTCTCTCTCTCTCTCCTCTCTCTCTGAGAGGTTTCCACCGACCTTCCTTACTGTATATTCGTCTGTACTATGCTTCGTCAAGTTTTTATTTCTCTCTCTCTCTCTCTCTCTCTCTCTCTCTCTCTCTCTGAGGTTTCCATCCTCCTTACTTAGTGTATAGTCTTCTGTGCTATGCTGTTTGTGAAGTTTCTGCTGTAGGTGAATGTTACATTTTTTTTTATTATAACTTCCGGATTTGTGTGGGTCTCTTGGAACTGCATGAATTATAAAATTTAGGCCGAAGGCTAAGGGCTGGGACCTGTGATGAGGCCATCCAGCGCTGAAATGGAAATTAAGATAAAAAAAAAAAAACAGTTTTTAGGAAAAGATTAAGGAAAATAAGATGGAAGAAAGAGAATACGAAGGGCGTACAGTAAAAGGAACGTAAGGGGGGAATGTTGCAGCTTTGGCCTGGAGGGACATTGCAAATAACCTTAAGTATTGCCTATAGTGCCCGGCGTGAGGTGCACTGATGGCACTATACCCTTCTATCGGGAATGTATACTCGTTATGGAGTGCCCCAGTAGGCGCCATTGTTTATTGTTACCAGCCTGGAAATGGTAAGCAAGAAATCGAAGTATGATGAGTTTCTCTCTCTCTCTCTCTCTCTCTCTCTCTCTCTCTCTCTCTCTCTCTCTCGCCTCAACTTCCACTTCTCTTGCATAATATGTTTTTCAGTGTCGTTCATTTGTTTTGGTTTGATGTCTAGCCCTCCACAAGGGTAATTCCCTCTCTGGTGTACGTTTTTAAAATTAGGTGCTTCTTACATATTTTATATAATTGCCATTTAGTGTTTTCTCATCCGTGTCTGTACTTGGAGTGACCTAGTCCGTCCCAAAGTTATGATAGTTCTCATGGATTCAAATAAGGCAAAACCGTTCCCATAGTTACTGTTGATCCGAAGTGAGTTGTGAGTATAGTAGATTCACATCAACCGTGCATATGATGTGTAGGCCAGTCCCTTACGACGCTCCTGATTGGCTGTTGATAAGCCAGTCACAGGGCTGGAAATTCCCATTCTCTGGAGAGAGTTCACATAATCAGGATGTATGTATGTTTCACCTCTCCTGAGGGATACTTTTGAAAGACGTCTTTTGCAAATAGGATTGGGTTATAAGTTACTGGTCTTAGTAGAGAATCTTCCCCCACAAAGTTTTGTTTTTATAGTTTCTTAGCTCGCCAGTTAGTTCTCTTGTTATTAAAAAATATATAAACGTGATGGCATATGGATGCTCTCTCTCTCTCTCTACTCTCTCTGCTCTCTCCTCTCGTCTCTCTCTCTCTCTCTCTCTCTCTCTCTCTCCCGTCTTCTGAGGCCTCCTGTGATGATTAGATTGTTGGTAAATTAGGTGACTTTTTTATATATAGAAATACAAATGGTTTACAAAACGCTGAAGGATATTAAAGTTCTCATGATTATCACTTGCCTGTATACATATCAACCTTATCGTAATTTAATTCAGTGATTACAGTAACTGTAAGAAGTTGTATGGTACTGACGAGTTATATATATATACTATATATATATATATATTATATTATATATATATTAATTAAATAATATTATTATATAATATATATATTTACTATACTATACATACAAATACATTACATACATACATACATACATACATACATACTACATACATACATACATACATATTAACATGTATGCGTGTGTTGACATCTTGTCGTTGTGGGGCGGTGCCAATTTTTCCGCCACTCAAGAAATATCTAAAAAAATAACAAACAACACTGTTTACGTCAGTACGACTTGTGTGGGATTTTATACATGGCGAGACTTTCATTGATGCCCTTTGTGTATGTCCTGATACGAGGTGTTCCTCCTTTGGCAAGAGAATTGCATCACGAGTATCATCTCCCTCACAAGCACGTGAAATTGGTGCTGGGGGGGGGGGGGGGGTGCCGGGGGCGGGGGTTTGATACCTACGAGTGTTTGGCTGGTAGGGGGAGGATGGGGTAGAGGGGAATACCTCAATCTCTTAAGGGTAAGGTAGGGGAGAGTAAGAATTGTGTGTGTGTCTGTGTGTTCGTTCGTTCGTGTCCCTCGTAAGGTCTATAAAAGAGGTGGGATAGGTCGCTCGCATCCAGATCGACAAAGGACGACTTAGTAGTCACTCGCCAGCCAGCGATAGCCTCATCCTTTCTTCTACTTCGTGGCCACCTTATCCGCCCCTTCAGCGCCGTCGCCGCCGTCGCTGGTGCTTTGAAGTTGCTTATTACGCCCGTAGCTGTCTTATCTTCGCACTGAAGCATGTGCAGAACTTGCGGTCGTCGCCACAACTCCTTCGTGCAGGAGTAAGTTGTAACGTCCTTTAGACTCAATTCGGAATAGGGGACTTTTATATCTGTGCTGCAAATGTCCAGATGTCTCTTTCCAGCACTTAATGAATTGATAGGTTTTCTCATGATTAGAGAAACTTATGAGAGTTTTCATGTTACTGTCATAACGATGCATCACTCTCTTCACTGTCTTGAAGTTTGAGCTTATGAATATTCATTTGTTTTGGAGATTATTCTCATTTTTATATTATTGTTATTACTTTTTTTCACATTCATACCCTCTATGTTTGTGGTAGCTTGTCTTTTCAAGTGTATAACCGTTAGGCCTTGTCCTATTCGAATATTGGCACACTTATTAGGCTAACTGAAAACCATGAGTACGTCTTCCAGTACGTACAACAGAATACTTTCGTACTTAAAAATTAGGCTTGTGGTGCCCTTAAAGGAAAATTCACACAGATGAATGTAACCTCTGTACAACTTGATTTTTAAATTCACATACTACACGGTGTTCTGCTTTGTCCATTTCCAGTGAGACCTTTCATGTGATTGGAGAGAGAGAGAGAGAGAGAGAGAGAGAGAGAGAGAGAGAGAGAGAGAGAGCACGTAGATGGCTGGCAATGCCTGCTTGCTTTATTTCAATCGGGTTTTTTTCTCAAGTGGAGAGGTGGTTTGGCAGTGACCAGTGACAAGTACTGTTCTTGAAAATACCATGTAGTTGCTATGGTGTTGAATCAGTTGTTACTGCTCCCAGGTATCTGATACTTAAGATTACCAAGTTTAAAGCCTCAATTTTAGCTGGCTGTACAATAGTAATTGATTTGTATGGGATGCATTTTTTTCTTAAATATTGCTATTTAAAATGGCAATCTTGGATGTCTTTTATGCATGTGGCTGTTCGAAATCATAATGGATAAAATGGTAATACCAGTTTTCACAGGAACAACAGTAAATCTACTGTATGTGCAAAGTTTTAGGAAATTGCGAGAAATTGCAAGACACTTGTGGATAAGTGGGAACAAGTTAATGTTCATATTGATGGCTGAAGAATGACAGTAGTGGCATGGTCGGTTTGGTCTTGGCCTGCCACCTCGATGGCCGCAAGTTCAATCCTTGGTCATTCCATTGAGGGGTAAGAGTAGTTTATTTCTGGTGATAGAAGAATATACTCGACGTGGTTCAGAAGTCACGTAAAGCCGTTGGCCCCATTGCTGAATAACCACTGGTTCCTTGCAAAGTAAAAACACCATACAAACAAACAATATATATATATTAATTATTTAGGAGTGAATACAACAGGTGGCGGTAGGACAGGAGACAAGACAAGTATCAAATGAGTTGAAACATGGAACCAACTTGCCTTGATAGGAGTGAAGAGTAGATGTTGAATGTGTCTGAAAGAAAGCTGCTGTTGAGCGGAGGTGTCTGTGTAGCTTATGTGACATAAGATTCATCTACAATGTTTTTAACAGCCCAGTGACCTTTTAGCTTACTGGTATCTGCACTTTTTGGATACTCTAGGAGTCTAGGTGAATGTCTTGTGGTGGGTTAGTTCTTCAGCTAAACCAAGGATCTCTTATTCTTATAGATCAGAACCTTATTGTGTCTGTATATTGCCTACCATTGTAGCTTTCTGATTGAGCGTGGATCTTCATCATCTCATTGTAACATAGTACTGTATTTTTGTATTTTATTTTTTCATAGTAAATAATGAACCAATTATAATCTATATTATAGTATAGTGTCAATGTATGCTTTCCCTCTGATTGCATAGTATGCTGTCAATGTATGGTTTACCTCTGATTGCAACTTTATACTGTTTTTATATTTTGTGGATGCAATATAAATGACCTTTCTAATAGCGATTTAGTATAGAAATTATATATGACCCTACAATCATACTGGATGTTACGTTTCCTTTCTCAGCGGAAGTCCTGCGCAGCTTCAGGATGTTAATAGCCTGGATTCCTCGGCAGGGAGCAGCTCCATCCCCTGTAAGTAAATGTGGTCCATTCCTGATTTTAATTATATATACAGGCAGTCCCCAGTTTATGGTGGGGGTTCCATTCTTGAGACGCACCGTAAGATGGAACACCGTCGAAAATCGTCAAAAATCCTAAGAAAACCTTACTTTTAATGCTTTGGGTGTATTAATAACTGTGTAAGCTTTTTTTTTTTTCATAAAAAACACCTTCAAATATTGCTTACTTGCTTTTTTGGATTATTATTTCTTCCGTCAGATCACCATCATAAGTGTCGTAAACCAGGAACATGCATCGTAACCTTGGAAATAATTTCTGATGAATATAATTGAAAAGTGCCATAACCTTGGAACATCGTAAGCTGAAACTGTCGTAAACCGGGGACTGCCTGTAATATATGCATGCATCATGCACACATCATCACAGTACACAATGCTTTATTTCTTGTGTGAGGTATACTATAAACCACTCAGTTACTGTGCATTACATTGTGTTCAAAAGTATTGTGTTCAGTATTCAATATTATTACTTTCAATATTATTTTCTTTAAGTCTCCTTCGGCCTCCGGTCCCCTGGGAAAGTGTCACCATTACGAGGGCGAACCATGAAGGAATACGAGGAGCAGCTGGGCAATTTGAAAAAGGAGAACTTCTCCCTGAAGCTGCGTATCTACTTCCTTGAGGAGAAGATGGGTCAGAAGTATGATAAGGAAGATAAGGAGGGATTATACAAGACCAACATTGAACTCAAGGTAAGCCTCTCTCTCTCTCTCTACTATTTCTTCACATTCTAGACCTTTGTTGAGCTAACCACTGAATTATACAACCTGGTTGTCCACTAACTCTGATAGTCTCATCTGGGGATTGGGAAAGAAATTTTACTATCAGGGTTAAAGTCAAAGCACTTATATATAAATTTTATAAAATAATTGAAATATTCATTAATTTCTTTCTCTCTTTGTTGTACTTAATATAGTATTGTATTTAGATCATTTTAAAACGTAGTAATTTGGCAATAATCACAAAGCATTATTTCTGTGAATGTTTTAAGGCCTTCTAAATTTAGCTTATCTACGAACTAGATTCTTCACTGAAGTGCTGGCTTTTCTCGCAGGTTGAAGCAGAGGCACTGAAGCGTGAATTATGTGAAAAGCAAGATTTGGTCAGACAGGCGTCGACGGCGCTGACAGGATTAGAACAGCAGTATCAGGATAAGGTGGCCCAGATGAAAGTCATTCATGAACAAGAAAAGGATGAACTACAAGACAAAATTGAACAACTGCAGAAGGTCAGATTAATGAATGTTTCTCCTTTACAGTTGTAGTAGGTACCTTGAGGAAAATATTTTGCTTCAAAGGTTACTTTTGTGAAAATGATATATTTTGCTTTTAGGCTCTTCTTGTGTAGTATTTTGCTCAAAATATCAAAACATATTTGAATATTAAATTTTTCACATATGTATAGTATGTGGGGAGTAGGTTCTAGAATATAAATAAACTGCTTTTTCTCAAACATTTATGTTTACCCAGCTTTTATAAATATGTATACGTACTAGTATATTGCTAAAAAGAGGCCTATACTCAACTGTCAATCTTCTGTCCCACTCTCCTTATGTTGCCTTTGTGTATTCAGAATAAAACAATCACACTGTGCATTAAAACTTGGAATAATTTTATTGTAATATTGTATTTTTTTTAATTGAACAGTGGCATTGTGTTTCACAATTACTGGATAATTTAAAAATAATTGTACATATCATGTTTTAGTGCGACCATTCTTTGGTACTCAAAAATAATCTTTTCCTCCACCAAACATTTAAATTTAATTAGATTCCCAATATTTTTCCTCGGTTTTCAAAATCGACATCATGACTAAACTTCCAGAATGTGAATGAATATGCTGAACGAGTGCGAGAGGGTGGAAGCCAGCTGGGAGAGTTGACCCAACTTTGTGGGTTAGCCTTCAGTACTGGAACGGAAGAGGAGGATCCCTCTGGGTTAGGAGGGTCATCCCAAGACACCATGAGTCTTCCTCTCCAGTTCCCAAAACCTAGCAACAGCTTTTTGTCACCATCCCCCATGCAAGGTACGTTAGATAACACCAATCTACAGTAATTCTACATAGAAATTCATGTTCACAGCGAGGCATCACACACACACACACACACACACACACACACACACACACACACACACACACACACACACACACACACACACACACACACACTGCATATAAATCATGAGACATCTTTATCATCTTTGGGGATTATGAAACACGGTTTCATATAACTTCTGAGTGGCTAATAACCTGTACATATTTGAGTATGGTTTTCTCAAGTGATGATGTTTAATCAAGATCACATTGAAATCCCAATAACTACTGGGTACTAAAATTATAATTTTACTGATATAAATATGTATGATGATGAATGTTTTAAGATTCTATAGCCATTTAGTACTTTGCATGAGTTTAATGGAAATTCCCTAGTTACATAAACCATGCAGGCAAAATGAGATTAGTAGTGTCCCTTTTAGTGATCCACAGATGTTTTCAGTTTTCAATGTGGAAGCTTAAATGCACTTGTATTATTCCTTTCAAATTTATATGTATTGTTATGACAAGTCAGGTTCATTATTTTCATTCTTTAAGTTCATTTGATCATGTTCAAGGCCACATAGAGTGGGATCTTTTCCTTGTTCTTGAAAAAGGCATGCATTTGTGGAAGTGGGTTCAAATCTGGGAGTATGTTGGTTGATCATAATATCAGAAGCATTGTCACTTTGACCAAAGGTCATGATATTCTGTTCAGTTTGTTATGCTGTTGCATCATTAGGGTAGGATACCTGGCCTTGGCCTAAGGTCATTTGGCCAAATTAAAGGTCAAATATTTTTTTATTTTACATCACTATGTTTGATTAAATTCATGTAAATTTTCAATTTAAAATCATTGTTACTGTAACGAATACTCAAGCCAGTGTTAATCTGTTAAATTGCTGTTGCTAATTTGTCTTTAAATACACAAATTGCATGACACCTGTTCTTTTTTTAGAGATAAAAGTTGATTTAATGTATGTTTTCTACATTTTGCTTGTTCCATTGTTTTTAGGATTGTTCAGTATGCCAACACTCCCATCACCACGCAGTGGTTCTAGTAGAAATTCACAACTACTTCCTCTTGATGCCGAGGCTACTAAGGATACAAGTGATACAGAAAACACTCAACAAAGAGTGGCATCTCTGCAAGCTAAGGTGGCAGAGCTGCAAGAAAGAGTAACGGAACTGGAAGGTGAATTAGCTGCCAAAGAAGAAACTAACAACGCACTAAAAGGAGACCTTGCCAACTTAGAGAAAGAGGTACGTACAGTATGTCATTCCCACACGAGTGGTTTCGTGACTTCGTTTCCCAGTAACTTTTATTGTATTCTGTGAACATTATTCTCTTAAAAATAAATATGATATACCAGATTATATAACGTGATTAAATTCTCTTTCAGTTGGTAGAAAAACTAGAGAAAATTGGAGAATTAGAAGCGGAGGTGTCAGAGAAAGACATGAAAATAGATGATGTAATGCAGGAACTGGAAACCAGACACATGGAGATAAAAGCTAAGGATGATGAAATAGAAACATTAACTCAAGGTTTAATTAAGGTCAGTGAATATTTACATGTTTTGTTTGTATCATGGACTGTGTGTATTAAAAAAAATTTACTGGTAAACAGAATTTAAATATAAATTATGCACATTGAATTAGTTTAAACTATTTTTTTAAATGTTGAATGATCAGTTCATAGCCAGGGTTTGATATTGGGTGACAAAAATTTTTTTCATGTACACTTATAAGTTTTCCATCTTTAATTAATAGTCCCTCATAACCTGTATCACAGTCATATTCTTATAAAAAAATGATTTAAAAGTCAATGAATTACAAAGAAATAGTTTTCAGATGTGAAAATAAAAACTGGCTTGGTTATATGTGTAAAAGTGGTAGTCATATTTAAAAAAAAAAAAAAAAAGTTTTTTTAAAAACTAGTATATTACATCAAGTATGTATACGTACTGCAAATACTGTTATAAAACCAAAAATTATTGCTGTATTAATAACTAGTCATAGAAGGGCTGATGTACAGTATAAAGAATTCCCAGGCAGGAGGTAGTGCTGTCCGTGCACCTCACAAAGTGCATTGTAGGCAGTGTCTCTTGGGTCCCTTACTGCATTCACCTTTTATCCTTTTACTTTACCTCTGTTCTTGCTTCCTCTCTTCGGCCATATTTTCATAATTCAGATCAAATCTGTAATTAATTTTTCTATCAAATCTACCTTCAGGCTGAGCCAGAAATTGAGGTGAAGGTACAAGAGATAGTAGAGCGAGATCGAATCATTGAGGAGAAAATTGAACAAATAGAACAGCAAAATAAGATCTTAGTTGAAATTCAAATTACACTTGATGAAAAACAAAAGCAGATTGCAGATATGGAACACAAAATTTCTGAATCTTCAGAGAAAATAAAGAAACTCACCGAAGAACAAGAAAAGTCCTTAAAGGTTATCCAGGTAAAGTCTTCATTATCTTGTAAAAATAACAAAAACAGCATTTACCAGTAATGTGGCATGAATAGTACTACAATTTCAGTATAAAGACTTTGAAAATCTTAGCTTTAACAAGCAGCTTCAGTTATATTTCAGCTTAGATGTTAAGTACAATATGAATCACTTTTGGTCATTGTCAACAACCACTTTATAGTAACTACCATCTGTTCTTTTTCTGCTTTATTATAGGAGATTGTTGCACTTCATATTATTAGCATGATATTGTGGGCTACACTAAAGTCATGATGCATTCTGTGGTGTTAAAGTAACTCTTGTTTTCATCACAGGCATTTGCAGAAGAAGTGGAAGCAAGAGATAAAGAAATAGCCACTCTGAAAAAGGAAGTGAAACGCAAGGAGAAGAAGATTCGGGATTTAGTTGCCGAACTAAAGGAGGCTTTAGATATGTTGAACAAAGCCAAGTGGGAAGCAGAAACTAGTGGTGGTGAAGATGGAGTGAAAGAAATGGCAGAGGAGGAAAATGAGGTAAAATATGCTCTGCCACATCACCATTGCAATATTGATTGCCATGTTTGTTCTCCTGTGTGTTATGCATGTCATCAGAGGAAAGTGCCTTTCCCCTTGAGTCTTCCCGTAACATACAATACACCTCCAACTCGAAACACTTCGGTCAGTGACTCTCCTCATGGACAGTGTACTCCTCTTTGTAACCCATATTATTTGCAGTCGGGCAACGAGCAATTGCAGCAGCACTTAAAACAACAGATGGGGATCTCCACCAGGAATACATATGTTTCACAAAATATTGATGTAGTCACTGTTCATCATAACTTACGGCAACAGCTTTTGCATGGTACTTACAGTGCGAACTAGTAGTTAATCAAGTGTTTAATTTGTGTTTGTCTTTGGTGTTTTGATAAAATTCTAGCACCTTTTTAACCAAGCTTTTTTGAATTATGCTTTTGCTTGTGTTCAATCTTGTAATAAAACATAAGTTTGCTTAGCATGTGAATCCTCTTAATTTTCAATAAAATTTTTCTTATGACCATTATGCTGATGTTTCACCTTGTCTTCAAATGACTTGATTCTTCAGTACGTAGTACTAACCAGCCCAAGAAGAGCCATTGTTAGGCTTAGAGGTCTGGATAAACTAATCCTTTATAATAATATTAATAATCTTCATTTGAAGGAAAGTTACCATAAATTCATAGAGAAAAAACTGTACTATAATATTTTCCACTGAATTTGTGATTATATTAAGAATAACCAACAAGTTCGGTACTATAGTCCAAGATGCCAGATCTGTAAGATGGGCAGTATTCTTATGAAAGAAATATTGGATTTACAAGGTTTTACTCTTAAAATGTGGAACTTGGCCTGTAAATTATGTTTACATGTAAGTATACTCAGCAAGCCATTTTTTTTTTTTTATTGTAAGAGATATTTTACCTGATTTTTAACTTGTCCTAACAGCACATTTATTTTACAGCGTTTGTGGGCAGAATTAGAATCAAGGAAGAATGAGGTTTTGGCACTGCGAGCAGACCACAAGCATGCGCTTTCAGAAGCTGAAGCTAGAATTAAAAACCTTCAAGATAAATTAGATGAAATGGCCAAATCCCTTGAAGCAGAAAAAGAGAAGCGTACCAAAGATGTAGAAGAGCGTGAAGCCCGTCTCCAAGAACAGGCTCAGCAAGTTGCTCGCCTAGAAGTGCAACTGCAAGCACTGCATGGTGATGTAACAAATAGGGAGGGCCAGCTTCGTTCCAACCAAGATCTTGTGCAAGAACTGAAGGATGAACTTGCCTCTGCTAAAGAGATGTTGAAGGAAAAGAAGGCAGAGTTAGAGGGTCTACAAGATGAGCTCAGGAAAAAGAATGCAGACATGCAGGATCTGGTCAACCATGAATTATGGGAAAGAAACAAAGAGGTTGAAAAACTCCAAGAAAAGCTCACTGCACTGACAGCTGATCGTCAGCAACAAGTTGAATCACTGAAAGGTGAATTAGAAACCAAAAATAATGAAGTCAGAAACTTGAAAACTAGGCTGGGTGTTGAGGAAAATGAAGTAGTTGCAGCCAACCCCAAAGTGATTTGGACTTATCCAAACACCACCCAGGCTGGCACGGTTCCAACAGGTGATCATTCAAAGAATGCAACTCACTTGACTGTAATTGCAAACTCAGGGGGTGCTGATGTTGTTAACGTTAGTCGACCATTACATGTTAATCTTGCTGATGATAGTTATGCATCAATGCAAATGCTTTATCAAGAAATGAGTAAAATCAGGAGTGAGGCACAGGCACTGCGGTTGGAAAGGACAATTCTGAATGATAAACTTTCACACCTTCAGCAATGGCATGAGCAAATTAGCAAAACAACTGATGCAGCTAAAGCTAATGAGCTGCATGAACAAATAAATAGTGTAAGAAAACAGTTAGAAGAAAGTAAAGAAGAAAATATTCAAAAAGAACAGAAGCACGGGGAAGTTGTTTGTGACTTCCAGGCCCAAGTACAAACGCTACGTAATGAGCTTCACAATGCTAAGAAAAAGATCAATAAACAGCTAACTGAAGTCAGTGTTCGAAAATATCATGAAACTCTGAAGAGGCATAAGCAAGAAATTGCATCACTCAGAAAGCGACTAGCAGACTCCCACAATGCCTGTGATCTTCTTAGAACTAGACTTGAAGAACTTGCAGACTTCTTAGAAAGGATTCTAGAAATGGACGAGAAAGGTTTGATCAATTTGAGTCAGCTGTCACCCAAACAACTGGCATCACTGCACAAAACACTGAATGAGTCGAGAGCACTTTCTCGATCCTTATCACAATCTTTGATGATTGGTATGGAAACTATTGACCATGGTGATGATACTCTCTTATCCAGTTCTGTAAGTTCAGTGTCATCTTGGAGTTTACACAGGGAAGACAGCCTCTCTGAAACACATGACCCATTGGGAACAAGTAGTCATGAGGCTATAGCAAGTCTTCCTGAAGACAGCATTTTACCTCCAGAAGACTCTCATGATCCGGCAGTGCAAGCTTTAGCCACCCAACTAAACAGCCAGATAGATCAAAAGACAAGGGAAATTGATGCCATAGCTGAAAATGTTTGTGCTCTTAGTGAACAGTTAGCAGAGAGAACGAGGCAGGTTGAACAGCAAGCAGGTGTTATTGGCGAACTTAGGGGACAGGTTGGTCGATTGCAAGATGAAGTTCGTAGCAGGGATCTCCAGCTTATGGCATCTCGTGCTGATCCTGATCAAGGAAGTGTACAAAGTAATCTACATGGATCTTGGCACAGCAGTAGCAATCCTCTTGCAGCATCTTCCCAAAGCACCGTTCATGCATCATCCCCTCAAACTACCGTACGTGCTCATGACTCCAGTAGTCAAGAACGTCTGCGTAAATCCCCGAGCACGTGTTCTGACACTTTACCTCCGCCTCCTCTTCACCTCCTACAGGACAGTGAGTGTGAAGATATACCTCCAGGTATTAGGGAAATGGAGATTTGTCACACTTCTGACCGAAGTAGTTTAAGCGCTGTTAAAAGTGCATATTCAACTGATGCTGCTATCAAGGCATACAGTGGCCACCCTGGTTATTTCCAGCAACTCACAACACCTAGTGAACGCAGTCGTTTAGATCGACGTAGGTCGTGGGGAGAGAGCGGAAATGCAGCCGCAGGAAGTGTTATACCTGAACAGCCGTGGGCTCCAGTGTCACCTTCAGAAAGTGAAGCTTGGAGTGAACCTGATAGAAATGTGTCCCTTGCAAGAATAGGGCTTGATGCGTGTACTCTTGGAGGAGCACCAGACAGAGCATTATCCAGATCTAGACAGCAAAGGGCATCTGCAATTACTTCAGAATCTGATGGTGATGCAGCACAAGATGATACAACTACATGTACTGTTAATCCATCTTCTACACCTGGAAAAACACCAAAGAGACGTTCCGATATTGCAGAGTTGCGCAGAGTGTCTACTAAACTACGTGCTGTGGAACAGTTAAATGATACACTAAGAGCAGAGTTGAATATTTATCAGACTTTAAGCCAACAAATGGCACCCCAAAATAATGATCAACATCAGAGACCGAAGACAAGTGATAAGAGCGTTGAAACCTATAAAGGCCAGACAGTCGATGCGTCTGTAGGAGCAGAAGATTCTCCGGGAGCTGCACCATCACCTGTGTTTACTATACCAGCACCTTTGATGGAAGAAATCCGTGCATTGCGTTTGAAGCTAGAGGAAGCCATATCTAACAATGATCACCTCAGAGACCAGTTGGAGGCTGCTTTGACAGCTCATCCTCAGGACGAAGCACGATTCCATCATCTTACAGCTGCTCTACAGGTAAAGAAAAATACAGGTTACATTTTCAGTAATAGGTGTCATTTACTGCATTAGTTCATGTATGAAGCTGGGTAAATATTAGCTTTGTGGAGCAAGTCATATCTCCAAAAAATATTTCTTAATAACTTGATTCTTGAAAATTTTGGGAAATTCTGAGAAACCATTAAATAAAATGCATTAAAGTAATAATATATTTTTAAATCTCTTAGAATAATGAATCTATATACCTATATTACTTATAGAGCAGTGGTTCTTAACTAGTGGTCCATAATGGCATTTTAAATGGTCCACAGGATGTTCACTGTACATATCAGTAGTACATATATTTTTTAATTTATTCAAAATGCAGTAATAAAAATTTTATCCAAATAATAAATGAATGACCATTCATTTCACTGTATTATTCCCATTTAAAAAATACAATGATAATCTAAAGGTTGTAGTACCAGGCCCCAGCTTAGTACACTCATGATCCTACATTTGTATCCAGGTCTTTGGGAAATTACAAAACACTTCACTTGGCACCCAACTGAACCATTTCCCGTAATTATCAGTCTTCCCTTATCAGTAGAAATATGTCACGACACCTAACACTGGAAAACTTATCAGTGAAAAGAGAATCCCAAAGTCAGGTTACAGAGAACAGTGAGATCCAAAATGTTAGCTGTCTGTTTAACTCAACAATTTTATATCATTTTCTGGAAATTCAGTTTGTAAATTGTGTAACAAGTATATTTGATAGCAAAATGTTTGTTGTTTACATTATGTATAACTATCAATACTAAAAAATGAAATGGTCCATGCTGTTTTTTATTGAGTTGGTGATCCAGGACTGGAAATGAATTGAGAACCACTGTTCTAGAGAATCAACAGGTATGTTTAAAAAGTATATTAGTACTACCTATCATCGCAGTAGATAAGGATGCCATGTGAATTACTAATAGAAGAAAAATTTTCTTAATTTGACCCCTCACCAGACTGCCCAAGAGGAAGTACGTGATGCCAGAGATCGCTTGCAAGGATCACAAGAAATCATCCATGAACAGCAAGAGCAGTGCAACAGACTTCAACAGAGGGTTCAGGGTTACGAAGTCCAAGTGACAGAATTGCATCAGCAACTAGAAGACACAAGGAAAGATGCTGCAGTTGCTAAATTAGATCTCAGCAATGCCCAACAAATAATCAAGGAAAGGGACAGTGTAATTCAGCAGTGCAATTCTCAGATTTCAGAAAATGAACAGATTATAAAAGAGTATATAGAAAAGGTGTTCACTTTAGAAAGAACTATTGCTAAGAATCCAGACAATGACAGTCGAGTGAAAGAACTTGAGTTGGAGTTACAAAAGCAAGAAGCTCGTTTACTTCAGGTGAATAAAGAGCGTTTGTCATTGGTTGGAGAGCGCGCTAGTCTTCAAGCCAAACTTGCGTCTGTATCCACGCAAGCACGGTTACTACAGGATGACCAACAAGATGATGAAGGTGTAGACAAAGAGAGACTTTCTTTACACATCACGGTTACTTCCCTACAAGAAGAGCTGCAGAAGCTGGAGAGTGAAAATCAAGAGTTAAAGAGACAGCTAGAGAAGTTCCACATAAGGCATGATCTCATGAAGTCTAGTCAGACCAATACCTCCATTCAAGATGTGGAACAAGATAAAGTGAGGTTACAGGATGATTATGCAGCTTTGCAACAAGCTTTTGTTGAACTCCAGTTAAAATCAAAACAGCAAGAGCAACAATTATCATCATTGGTGGAGAAACAGAGGTTAGAAGACACTTCGAATGTTTGCTTAATGGAACAGAAGACACTAGTTAAGCAGTTAACAGCACAACTGGAATCTGAACGCTGTCTTACAAGTAACCTACAGCTACGGTTAGATACTCTCAGAGCCGCTGCATCACCATCAGTTTCCCATGCAGAGGATTGTAAGTACAGTTTGACAAACATTTCTACTGTAATCATTACAAATTATATACTAGCATATATACTGTATAAATAGTGCAGTAATCAGATCAGAGACAAATCCAAGAGGTAACATTTCCACAAGAAAAACACACAAGCCACTACCAAAGTTCTTAGACTGTGCTTTAGACCATGTATATTTATGCATTCCTTGTAACATCCGTCATTTTGTTAAAAAGGTAATTAGGATTATTCTCAAATCTTGGGTAAGACATTAGTACATTTTCCTTCACTACTATAATAAAATGCTGTTTGTGATTAATGATTTATGTTTAGTTTTAGAACAACCTTTTACTGATTATATTCTTACAAAACTACTTTTTACTATTTTATAATATATACATACATATACTATACATATTTATTTAATTGTTCTTTGTGTTTTTTCTTCATATACAAGAATGTGTGCTCATTGTGAATGATATAAATAGAGAAAATTGCTGATGGTTTATCTTAAATACCCACTCATTAACTTTCTTTCAATTTCACAGCAGTATATTGACAACAATTAATATAATGTAGCAAAGTCTGGAATTCAATTTGGTACCTACCGTATATATAGTTTATGGTACATCATATTTCTCAAGTAAGGCTCACATAGTAAGATACTTTTCTTTGTTCCAAATTGTAATGTATAGGTGATGAAAATTTACTTCATTCACCTGCATACTCTAATACTATTTTTTATTCAGGTGACCTGGCATCTCCAGAAAGTGTCACAAGTATAGAATTCTTCCGCCCAGTGTCTCAAGATGCGAGTGAACTAAGAAACAGGAGACAGACTTCTCTGGGACCCCCCTCATCCCTAGAAAAAGAAAGAGTTAAGGAACGCCGTGCCTCCAGTGCTAGTAGAAAACGTGATGGCAGTAAAAGGATGAACACACACTGGAGTGAAGATAAAGAAAACTTGTACACGACAACAACTACGATTACTACTACGACAACTAGTAGCAAACAAGGTCGCCATTACAGTGCATCAAACAATAGTATTTTAACTAATCAAGCTGCAGTTTTACCTCGACAACCAGACGACGAAGTTGATGGAGGAACGACCTCGGGCGAGTCGCCCGATTTAGGTATAGGATCTGATTATCATTTTTCAAGTTTGGAGAGAGGCACCCATACTCTTCGTTCTGTTGTACAAGCAGGCCAAGATCTCCCACCGACTTCGCTGTGCTCCGAGCCTAGTAAGTTTTTTGGTTTCATCTTCACCTAACATCACCACATCCTTTGTATTACTAAGGGATGTACAGGTTTAGACCTAAAGATTTGTATATTTCTAGACTTTGGCCCCACATCATCATCATCATCATCATCACCAATGCCAAAGAGATTATGTTTTGGGCAAGTTGGTTTGTCTATTTGTTAGCAGGGTTACCCCACAGTTATGTGAGGATTTTTAGGAAAACTTGACCAAAGTGGACTGGCAAAAAATTATTGGTTTTTTGGAGAAATAGGAAATAAAATTTTAGAAAGAAGGGAGTTTGGAAAGATATGATTTAGGGCTTTGAATAAGAAAACAATGTAGTTTAAAGTTATTGTACATATTATTATTGGTATATTCTTGGTCTTTTTTAAAAATAAAAAGATATTTTTAAAAAGTCAAGGACGCCAATAAAAGGCTAGGCTTAGGCTAATAATTGTTTAAACATTGCACATTTACATTGATATTGCAGTGATAGTAGTATTGCTAGCTTTGTTATTTGGGCCAATTTTACCAGAACCTTTCAGTAGGTTTTTAAATTTTTTTCGCTCATCCCTGTCAGTTAGACAAGTATTTGCTTTAGATAAGTTTTAAAGAATTTTAAGAAAAAAAAGTTCTTTGAACTGTTGACTGCATAGAAAATTTAATTTAGCTAGGTCTGATGTCCTTTGACAATTATTCACTTCATCCTTCATTTCTTCGCACATTACGTAAACATTGACTGCCTGATGCAAGGCTCTTCAGTAACAGAGCATGCTTTTCCAATACAATTTAGCACTAGTGTTAATGTAAGGCTGCCAAACACCTAGTTTTAATATCTAAATTACTAATTGCCTTATGTTACAGGGTATTCCTTTAGACCAGTTCATGCATGGCTGGCGAGTTGTGAAGCGAGAAGTTTTACCTTATTAGAGGTGATCCTTATTGCTGTGTAGTATGTTAATATATGTAGTGGGGTATGAGTGGATGAAGAAATATAACATCCACAGTAAAGAGATATAATTTCCAATAACAAATTATTACATGTTTCACATTGACGTCGAGGGCCTTATTTTTGCTATAGACTTGGTAAGTGTAGGTACAATACTCAAGTTTAGTGGATTCTTTGGCTGCACATGCATTCTTACATATTCAGAACATGACTTTAAAGTTCAGACAAATAATTTACAGCAGACTTATTATTAATTTAGAAATATGAATTGGTTGAAGAAATTTTTATGGTAATCCTGTAAAAATTTTTAATTACGAATTTTAGAATTGCATTTGATGCTTGGGAACAGAGAACACCAGGGGTATGTGATACAATTTAGGAGACAAGCTCATTTTTTTTTTTTTCTGCTGCCCTTGCTCGCTCTTTACTGCCTCTGTAACTAGTATACGTTAAGAGTTCCCAATCTACTCATAGCTTACTTAGCCAACTAAAAGTTAAGTCCTCTTAAAAGCACTTAATTTTATTGCTTGGATGCTGATTGCCAAAGATCTTAATGTACTTATAAGATTTTCAAGTCTTCAAAATTCTTGTAACATAAGCCAGAGGAAAAAGAAAAACATTTCTCTTTTAGCTTTAATTATATAAGATGGCAATAGTCAGAAAATAGAATTTTACAACAACAACATGTTAACTCACTTTGTTAAGGGGGCTCGGCCGGAACCCCTATATGTGGGGGTATAGGGCAAAAAATGCAGTCATGAAAAAATTCATGGAGCTTCATATGGCAATTGAGAATACGTATACGAAATATTTTGTCAAAATTCCTCTTACTCTCGTAGTTACAGGGTAATTAGTAAACATAACTCAATAAGCCTAAAACATTCATCCGTACAACAAAATGCAATATTTCTTCTGTTATTGTAAATTTTGATAATTATTGTCAAAGAAATTGTGAGAATTAAAAAAAAAAAAAAAAAAAAAAAAAAAAAAAAAAAAAAAAAAAAAAAAAAAAAAAAAAAAAAAAAAGAAATAGGGCATCTGTAAAGAGATTTCCATGGGTCGCAGAGGGGAAGTACTGCAAGTGTTCAAACCATGATGGATCATGTGCGGAGCACAGACTTCAAGTAGTAGTCTACACGTTCAAGTTCACCTCTGACATTCGCTTGCTTTTACATATGCTTATCTATGTTTCGGCAAGAATTTCATCGTGCCAATGAGGAAAAGACAAGGAAAACATCTCGCTAACATAAAACGAGAAATTCGCTCTAATATGATTACAGAATATCATAATATATGCGATATTAGCGTAGTTAGTGAAGAGAGAGAGAGAGGGAGGGTTGCGTAGTAAGTAAAAGCCCCCGTCTTGCCTGAAGCACACGTCACACTGTTCCCCAGGCTATGATCTTTGAGCAAAGGGATCTTAATTTATGATAAATAACATAATTTTGGTTTATTAATACCCAAAAAGGAATATGAAATTCATAATAATCATGATTTATTAACATTGTCTTTGTAAAAAGAGAGTACAACTTCGAATTTCACCTCTTGACATTCTCTTGCATTTCCGTTTGTTTATTTTTGTTTCGGCAATAATTTCATCATGCCAAAACGGAAAATACTAGGAAAACATCTAAGTAACATACAGAAGAAGAAAATTCGCTGTAATAAGCCGAGTTAGTGAAGGAGAGAGAGAGAGTTGCGTAGGAAGGAGTGCCCTGTCTTGCCTGACGCAGTGCCCCAAGCTACGATATATGAGCAAAGGGATTTATGATTAAATTATGATAAATAAAATAGTTTTGGTTTATTAATACACAAAAAAGAAATATACATTCATAATAATCATTATTTATTAACATTGTCGTTATAAAAATACGAAGAAAAACTTTGAACACCCGTATCTCAAAACTATAGTTATTGACCTTCAAAATCTATCTTCTCACTTACTTTTAAAGCTATAACATTGGAATTTGGTATATAACTCAGAAAGACGTTATAGAACAATCAAATGAAGCCCTTTTTTCCTTTTTTTTTTTTTTTATATAAATTTTGTTTTCCTAATTTATAGGTTTTATTTTTTTACCATAATGAAAAATTCATATCTAGCAAAAAAATGACTTTTAGAAAAAAAAAACTCCTCATTTGATTGGAGGTCTACATCAGGTCTATATATGGTAGTAATCCCAGGTCTTAATATTAAATATCAAGGGAGGAGATAGAATTTGAAAAATAGTTATTTTCGGGATCAATCGCCCTGGCGTCACAAAACCGAAGGTCAGAGGCAAAAATCATATGCGGTTTAGAGATGTCCCAAGTCACCTTATTAAGTGGTATGAATATCATAGTCCTGTCCTGAAAGAATGGCATTAGCCGGCCGGCCCCCTTAAGGAGCAAATATTTATTAGTAATAGTTTAACCAGACCACTGAACTAGTCTCACAAGTTGTACGTATATTTAAGATCTATTGAATAAATTACAGATCCTTAAAAATTCAAAGACTGAAAACACAAAGTTAGAAAAGATCTTTTAAGAGCAAAATGAAGCAGTATATTATTATCAAGTCAAGTCGTTGAAAGATTCGGGTTAACTTAGATCCCATGACCCAATTTACAATGTACACGTCTTAATTGGATACCAGGATCAAATTGGTTGTGGGAGCTACAGCCCCAAGTTGTAAAATTCTTTGGTGTTTGTTGACTGACTACTTGTAGCACATACATATCAAAGATAAGAGAAACGGTTTATGTTGTAAAAGCTGGCTAGCAAAAATACCAGAATAGTATAGTCAAGTTTAATCTTGATTCTAAAATCTGATAGTACCTGTTTATTTAGGAAAGTTTGATCACAATTTTAATAGGAGAAAGAGTTAATATATCCATATCTTGAACCAAACTCAAGCAGCACCCAAGCACTTCTCTTTTGTCCCTTAAGTGTAATAGGTTTTCATATTGCTTTGTCATCATCAAAGGCTTGAATAGAATTAAGTCCCAAGTAAGACGCATTAGCTGACAACTTCTTTTTTATTTCATTTTGTGTAACATTCACAGATCTCCAGTGGTTCCTGAGTAAGTACCATATGTATTTGTCACTTTATCTTGGGGATGATCCAGATTCTATGAGCATAAAGTTGCATAACTTATTAATTCACTGTGAATAGTACAGTCATTAGGATGGAACTAAATTTCAATCTACATCGTTCCTCTTCCTCAGACCTTCCCTGCCCTGCTCATGATTATGTAATTCCTAGAAATTTAAAGAGGCTGTTCAGTGATTGCTTTTGGCATCTGTTCTATATTGTATCATGCTAAGTCTTGTCATTGCAATGCCCGGAAAGCAACCCTGTGCATTACTAATAAGTAAATGATTCTGCTTAATGTATTGTGATGTTTTCCAGACTGGATCACCACCCTACATGCATGTAATGTGATTTTTTTGCAACCATTTTCTCCACTTATTTACTCTTGCTAAGGTTTTGATGGAATTTTTACATTTGATGGTATATATCTGTTTGTATGTCAAAAGCCTTAACACTTAAATGCAAAATTTACCATTTCCAACTACAGAAAGTTTGCAAGCTATTGAGGAAATTCACAATGCTTATAGATTTCGCAGTGTATTTTAATTTTTTTTTTTTTTTTTTTTTTTTTTTTTTTTTTTTTTTTTTTAGGTCAACACAAGATTACAAACTTACATTAGTACTAGAAATACTAAGATTCTATTCCTTTTAATAGGTTCTAGTTAGTTTTCATATGCCATTCTAAAACAAGAAATCTAATTTTTGAAAAGCAGGAAAATATTTTCTTACTATGGAGCTGGGAGAATTTGTTCAAAACCATATACTAGATAGTGTACCTTATGACAAAAGTGTTGTATAAAATTCACTGATAGTACTCCAAAGCTTTATAAAACTGTCTTTTTCATATAAATTTCATTTACATTGACACATCATGTGATCATTACCTTCTTGCATGATTAATGTAAGTGAGGATAAAAGCATTGTGTTATTTGTTTGCTGAAGTGTTTCTGAATTTTGATTGTAGATATCCTTAATGCGAAAAGTTTTGATTCTAGGGTGTCCTTAATGTGCAAGTGAGCATTAAGAATTTACATAATTTCTCAATTATTGCTAATACCTAACTACCATTTAAAGTGAATTTTAAAAAGGAACATATATTTCTGCATGCGAAGAATCATTGATAACACTTAATTGGTTGAATGTTTGTTCAAGTGCTTGTGCATAAAAGAAAACAAGGATTTTAAGTTTGAAATGCATTTTCCATTAGCATGCCAACCTGTTGCATAATCCATACCATATACTATACATATTTATTAAAAGTTTTTAAAACTAGTAATTAGAATAAAACTGCTATTGCATCTAGTTATAACAATTTCATTGTGTACGGTACGAATTCAAATTTTTATTTTTTTTGTGTAGTCACAATGCTACTGTTAACAGTGTACATTTCTAATGAAAAGTTTTAC
>NC_087208.1:53229079-53246434 GCF_015104395.2 Macrobrachium nipponense | reverse complement strand
AAGTAACTGATAAAAACACCAAAGTTGCCAAAAATATATATTACCTAAAATAAAAGTTATAAAGGAAACATGAAGACTAAAAAATATAAAAAAAACCCATAAAAATAAAAAAAAACACGGCTTTTTTATAAACTGGTTTAAACCATCTGGCTTAAACCGCCAACCCTGGGATTTATCACAGGAAATGGGAAGTTTGTTGACACAAGCGACTCCGTAAACATCGAGATGGCATCAATCTTCTAAAATATTGAAGCGTAAGTAAAAATTTCGAAAGATGTTTGGTGAGATTTCCACTGCCATAGCCACCCTTTTCACTACCCTCTGTTTAAATCTTAAAATTTGGCCTTAATATCTAACTTTGGAGAAAATACTTACTTCGAAAGGAGAGTAGAGGTCTTTAGCTCCGTTTCTCACCAACAAGAAGTCGCGACTGATGCCCATCCCCGGTGTCAGGACGCATTATAATGTAGGGTAAAAAACCGAATGGTACAGGGGTGGACCATGTACGATCAATGTGTACAACCCCAAAAAAAGTTACATTATAGGTAACGCGTCCTGACATCGGAGATGGCATCAGACGCGACTTGTTGTTGGTGAGAAACGGAGCTAAAGACCTCTACACCAGTGTCATGACGCGTTATAATGTACTTTTCTTGGGGTTGTACACATTGATCGTACATGGTCCATACCTGTAACATGCGGTTTTTTACCCTACCTACTTTTTCGAAGGGTTGCATGCATTGATCGTACATGGCCTGCTGCAGGTCATGAGGTGTTTCACCCTCGGTAGGAGTCGGCATGGTAGACCTCGACTCTTCGCCGTAGGCCTAAGACCTGGCCTAGGGGTATGCGTTAGGCTTGAAAATAAGCCTATGCAACAAATAAGATATGAATTATGAAGCATCTAAAAAAAAATAACGGTAAATGCAAGGCTACATAGCTAGATGCTTCGGTAATTTATGACAGTTTATGCCCCTGCTAGGGGTACCCTAAATCAAGTCGTCTCAATTAGCTAGTACAAGCTACAAGTTAGCCTATGACCCAATTCAAGATTTATGACATTTCACAAACTTCACTGCATTAGTATAAAGCAAACAATAACCGAAATTTAAAAAAAGATACGAATTAAAAACCAAAATGTCGCCGACATAAACGGGTCTCTAAGCTTACCATGATCCCAGAGGCGCCTAGGCCTAAAACTGCGACATTTCCTAACACAACCCTTCCTAAATTATAACTCGGCAAGTTCACAAGCAATATGGATAAGTTACAAGTTAAAAGTGATAAGTGAGAGGTCGTCGGGACTTACTCTGGCTTCATTTTTGAAAGAATAACAAATCTCCGAATTTCAAATCACCCACTGTTTATAACTTGACGGTCGCAGTGTTGCCAAAACTACATGTCCCCGAGGCCATGAACGTCGTCTTTGTTTAGCTTCGCGATTCAATAGATACATTAAATATTTTCAATGCATCTAGTTTTTCAAAATACGTTTTTAATAATATATGTCTTCTATAGAATAAGTTGTTCTTAGAATATACATATTTTTGCCAAAACAAGGCACTGAATTACCTAACAAAGCGAATAAGTAAAACTCGGCCTTTTATGTAGTCGCTTTTTTGTGTGTAAATGTATCAGTTTAATTCTCAATTCTAACAATCTTGAATATTTAACAATATTCTGTAATAATAAAAGCTATTTTATGATATCTAGCAGTAGTATATATGCTAGACATTTGACAATGTGAAACCTTTAGGTACCCGGATCAGATCTGGCTACAGTGTATACCTTATCTCGTTAACGCCCGGTATTTTTCAACTTCGGTGTTCACGAAAACATATGTATATCTCTTACACCTATATAAATAATAAATTCCAGTCTGAATTTAGTATGTTTTATTATATCATTAAATCATAATAAATGAAAGAGGTCCCTTGAAGTATGGAAGATTTTCTTCTCTTCTTCTCTCCTCAGCTTAGTCCAGTTTCTATTATTAGGTCCTATGTTTCATGGAGGATTACTCGGATTCTAACTTAGCTTATTATTTAACTAGTTCTAAACCATAGCCTTGGTGTGACATTAAAAGCCAAATGAAATATTAGAGTGCGGTGTATACTGGTGTGATATGGGTCCATAGATAGAAACAGTATATATGGCAGTTTAGGAGAGATCACCTTGAAACTGAAGCTGGAAAGGACCAAAAGACGTCGTTTGACAAAGGGATATATTTAGCATAATAAAGAACCGGTAATGTTATTTTAAACAGAAAATCCCAGGAGCGGTAATAAATATGAATAAATTTGATAGAAACGAGGGTTTAATACTAATTACTAATGTTTTAGCAAACAAGGCACACCGGTGTTTTCATTTTCCTTGAATTTCTTAGAAATGAAACTGAAAATATTATTATGATTTGCTGACACGTTAAACATGATTCAGACTAAGACTAGCAAGACTTAATACTTGTGGTGAAACTAAACTGAATTTTAGGGCCACATTCGGTACGATTTCATTCTACCTTAAGCCTTCCTGCACTAGCTTTGAATGAGACCAAGTTACAGTGCTGAGGAGTTTAGTAACTTACTTAAAAGTCAAGAAACCTTGCATTTTATTCAACAAAAGTGCAGTTAAGAAACAATCAACTGTATTTCCTGCACCAATTCTTTTTGGGTGATGCCACAGACGCAATTAAAGGTTTAACACATATAAATTATATTTAAAGAACAGAACAATTATTCAAATTACAGTATATACTCGAGTAAACGTGCGATCTCGCATATCATGCGACCCCAAAATTTTCACCAATAAACAGTGGTTTTGTCATGTATCTCATGTATCATGCGAGTTCCTTTTCCGAGGTCAGTTCATAAGGTTGGTGGTTTAGCGTGCTAATGGCCGAGTCGTTCAGATGTGTGCTGCTGCTAGTGAAGTTACGGTAATTTTCTTACTAATCTCGAGAAATTGAATAGAAGATCTCAAGATTAAAAAAGAATCCCAAGATATAATTGTAAAAATAACACACCTTGGAGTCCTAAATCATTCTATCTCTCTCTCTCTCTCTCTCTCTCTCTCTCTCTCTCTCTCTCTCTCTCTCTCTCTCAGAAATAAATACTGTAATTTGAGTCTTTCACCAACGGGTATCAGTAAATGTGTAGACATTGTGTGCGTGTTTACAAAAATGTGCAGTACACACACATTCCGATGTTTAGGTTTTTGGAATTTTTCAATTCGGAAATGTGAGGTCAGATGCATAATCAAACAAACATCACTACTGCAGCAAAACATTTTTTTCCTTTTATGATTTTCATTATTGTTATTTATTAATTACAGTTTATTAAATAAATATAATATAATACTGTTACATGAATATGAGATAATAAGACACCTATAATAAAATAGTGGGACAATGAATATCATATGTTCACTAATAGCTATTATTTTTCAAAACAAACATTCCGTAAACGCAAGTATATGTACATAATCAAAAGCTAATAATGTTTAGCAGTTCAACTTGTGAATTTTCAACAATAAGTATGACTATATAATATATATCACCATATCGATCTTGCAGTTGAAGAGTCGTAAAATTTTGAGGATGGTCCGTGGGAAAAGGATTTTGTACTTTGTGATTACGTATCGCTACAACACCATGTGGTATTTTCATACCACTATATTGATGACGCATCGCTACGACACACTGTATTTTTCATATCACTATACAATAAAGTTAAAATGATCACGTTTATATTATTGTTTTCACGAAGAAATAATTATATTAAGAAAATTATCGAGTAATTTTTGCCGTCAGCAGTCAGAAAATCACGAACATGGGTAACGTTCAAACTAGTGTCATCCATGGCATATATCTATAAATAGAACAGAAGCAGAGGGCAGTCATTGGATAAACAGATCTCCATGGCTATACCAACCTGGCTAGCCAATCAGGTGTTAGTTATACTACTCTGTGAATTCTAAGAATGAACGTTTACACGTAACACACGGGAAGCTAACGATGATGTGTGTGCTTTGCATACAGTACGTATTTTTGTTTTTATTAGTGTATTTTACTGATTACATGAGGAATCTCTCTCTCTCTCTCTACTCTCTCTCTCTCTCTCTCTCTCTCTCTCTCTCTCTCTCTCTCTCTCTCTCTCTCTCTCTCAGGAAAGATACCGTCAATTCAATTTCTCAGTATCTTTTCTTGATAGACAGAGGAAAATATTTAGGACTCCAAAGCTTGGCATATGTCAATTATTTTATTATCTTGGGATTTTTGGTTAATCTTGGGATTTTCCATGGTCAACTCTTGGATTAGTAAGAAAATGCGATTATTTGAGTACAGTAGCAGTAGCTGCAGCGCACACCCAAATGAACCGGGTAAGCCTAGCACGCCAAACAATAGTATTTACAAAATGAGCGGAGCTCTCTGCTGGGCTGTTTTGGTCCACCCGCGTGTTTGATCGCATATCTGCCAAATTTATAACAACAACAGAGATAAAACCATTCTCCCATACAGATATCAAATATTGTCTTTTCCGTTGCGCAGAATTCTAAATAAATTACGTAGGTTCACGATTGATAAAGTTTTTTCATGCAATAACAAGAAACGGAGTCAGATTTTCTATCAACAGGGCATCTCATTTTGGTGCTGCTGCGAATATTTCAACCAGTTCCACGTGCGTTAAATCCCATACTGACTGTACAGTCTGGAGGCAGTTCTCCCTTCTACACATATCTTGATTCTTAATATCGTAGGTATAGAATAAATTGGTGAGCAAGGAAATATGAAATAAAGCATAACAGTAAGTTTGACGAGTGAGAAAATAAACAATCGTATACAGACAGACTCTCTCTCTCTCTCTCTCTCTCTCTCTCTCTCTCTCTCTCTCTCTCTCTCTCTCTCTCTCTCTCTCTCTCTCTCAGAAAATATAGATAGGAAACAATGACTGAATATTGCTTGAATGCGATATGGCAAAGTTTTGGCCTGACTGAAGTGTGGAGTGACTTTGACACCGACTTACAAGTTATTCCTCACAGCCATGGATAGACATCAACTTCACAGCCGAGAAAGGGCAATCGTATACAAAATAAATAGGTATGGAAAAAGCGAAATCAGGGCCTATGTTGTCCCATAAAAAAAGCTCTCGCTCGGACAGCTGTAAGATTTAGGAGAGAGAGAGAGAGAGAGAGAGAGAGAGAGAGAGAGAGAGAGAGAGAGAGAGAGAGAGAGAGAGAGAGAGCAGGGCCGAATAGGAAGGAGATTAAAGTACCTGGGAATGAAAACCCCTTATAATCTTATAATTATAGCCTCGGGGTTTGTCTCAAGGACATTCAAAGGTCTGTCACACACGGGCAGTTTGTTGTTGTAGAACTTAGCATAAGGGCAGATCTTTAAAAGCCACGCCATGGGAGCTCGCCACGGTGACAAGACTATGCCTTCCATATGAATTGACGAGGTCCTATATGAAGATGCAGGAGATGAAGATGAAATGATCAAAGATCTGGAAGATGACGAATATGATGACTGCCTTGATGGCAAAGAATTCAGAGCAGTATTTGATGATACGGACACGGAGAACGACTTTGGAGGATTTTAGTTTATTAATTTTATGCATTTTTTTTTACTTTAATAAATTTTCACTTACCTGCGTATCCTAAAATGAAAATAATAGTTCAAGTAACAAATGTTTCTTTTACTGAGTAAAACAAAAAGTAAAAAATCCTTCGGTGTTGTGCCTTAATCAACTGATTTGGAAATTATGGATGGTTTATATTATAGTCTAGAACAGTTAAACATGTTGTATAAACAAAATAATGCAAATGGCGCACGATCGCTCTTTTGTATTTTAAAATACAATAGTAATATGAGAATGCATACAATATTATTGGATATAGTGAAGTACAAGTAAAGCATAACTTTTTAAAAGATCTACTGTTTTCCTCCGGTAGTAACTATCGCGATCTGCCGATTTGGGAAAGCATAGACGGTACGCTAATTTTATGCCGCGTGTATGATGCGACCCCTTTAAAATTAGCTTCAAAATTAGGTTTCAAAAGTCGCATGATATGCGAGTATATACGGTACGTTGAGAAGCAAGAAAACTAACACATTACTGCAAAAATTATTAACAACACGTTACGTTACTTCGATAGAAATAAAACAAATGGCAAACAGGATCTCAGAATATCCTTATGAAGAAGTTACAGCAATGGCGACGACGATTCACGAGGTGATGTGGCTGGATTTTACAAGAATATCTTCTTTTACTTGCCTTCGTGGAGTCAGATGCTAAACTCAGAGAGCTTCGCCTTTCCACCCTAGAAGAAAACTCGGGAGGAGCATATTGCATAACACAGTTGTCACATCTACAAAATTACAGGGTTACGTAACAAACATCAATTTAAAAATAAACAGTGTGCTTTAATCGTAACCCAAAATACAAAAAAAAAAGGGGGTTTCGTCCAGAAGGCAGCATAAATTACTGGCATGTGCCCTTCTAATAAGAAAATAATATATAGTCTCACAGGAAGAAGTTTTGTCACCCAGTAATTATACGTCATTAATTTTATAGAGGACATGCAAAAAAAAAAAAAAATGGTTTATTACTTTGAATATCAATGTACTAATTTATACCTCCCTTACAATAAGAAAATAATATAGTCTCCACAGGAAGAAGTTTGTCAACACTAATTATACGTCATCTAATTTTATAGAGATGGACAAAATATGCAAAAAAAAGTGGTTTATTACTTTGAATATCAATGTACTAATTTATACCAACTCATCTGCTATAGTTATAATAAAAAACTACGTCTGTGGAGCAAAATAATCATATATCAACGTATTTTCATAGAAACTGGGAAATTTTAATTCAAGGGGAATAAATGGCAACTTTTGACAATACTGTTAAATTATTAAGTTGGGTTTAAAATAGGTCGAAGATAAGCATTTACCTTGGTAATACCTACTGTGTATACCTATGTGATGAGAAAGTATAACCTTCAGCAAATTCATTAATCTTGACTTTGCCATATCAAGACGGCCAAAAGTATAATTTGCACTTTAATATGCAACGTTATGAATTAAAAGTAGAGTTATTAAGAAAAGGACAGTATGTTTTATTGGTGAATCAGTTTTAATCCCAACTTGATATTGGGTAACGTCAAACACTGTTCCTGTAATTTCACCATCCATCTCTTATCACCCAGACATACTCTAGTTGGCTGACATACACAAAATGCAGTCGTATCATTAGTATTCATTACGGCATCACGCTTCTGCACATTGTTATAAGAAATAACGCCCTTTTACTTTTTTTTTCTTCTTTGCCCTTTTAGAAGTACTGAAAGGTCGAGCTTGAAAATCGCACTAGTGGTCACGTGGTGTCCTGATAGGCCTAGTGTGTTAATTTAGTTCAGAGTCCATTTAATTTTGCAATTTGGCAAATTTATTATACGTCGATTGTACCTTGGTGGACGTGGAGGCAAGTCTTCAATTAGGTATCGTGAAAAAATATGGTATATATTAATTACTTATAAGTGCTATTATGCTTCTATATCTGTCATGATATAGGCCAACTAAACCTTTCTTAGCTTGAATGAAAGTAAAACATCGTTATACATTAATATTTTATTAAATTATCAATATTTGATATGTAGGTTATGAATGATTATATGTATATTACTATATGTATTGAACTAAACAAAAACTTCTTTAATTTTCTTCTGAAGATTAAAAAAGAAACCCACAAAATTACTGTGCATAACGTGTTTAATTATAAATATTGAGTAAAATAAAATGTAAATATTTATAACTATAAATGCGTTATATACACAGTAATTTTGTGGGTTTCTTTTTCAACTACCTATATGTATTGCCAAGACTGTCATGTAAGATCTCTTTGACAGATTATCATCAAATCATGGAAATAAAAGATAAAGAATTATACTTAGCCTAGATAGCCTACACCCCGGAAACTAGAACGCTTTAAATTATGATAAATTTTTCATTTAACTGTCGCATTCCCGAGTTCAAAATGTATTTTTTTTTCTTCTACGGGTAATAAGTTACTTTAAGCCATAATTCCATTTAGGACTTTAAAATACCTACTACATAAGTTTCCTGTTTTAAATGTGTCCTTTGAATGTTTCCGACATTTAGTAGGCCTGGTTTAGAGACAGGCCTAGTGGACCCCAACCAAGGACCTCGGGTAACCCTTAAGAGAGGGGTTAAATATGTATCCAGCACTCTTCCAAACCGGGCAACCTTTAAGGTTGGCCAATTTATAGGTTTTGGCCTCTACTTGAACCGTAAACATTGCCAGACCTACAACTGTAAATTACAAAAAATAAATACCTAATAGGGTTGTGACCTAATGCAATCTAGGTTACCATCCTTACTTACTTAGTTGAATTGAGTTGAATATAGAATTTAACCGAAAGGAAAGCACAAGCACTGGGACTTTTGAGGTCATTCAGCCCTGGAAAGGAAATTTTGAGTAGGATAATTGTTAGGAGAGGTTGGATGGCAAGATGGAAGTGAGATAACATGAATGGAGGCACAGTAAAAGGAACAAAAAGGGTTGCAGCTAGGGGCCGAAAGCATGCTGCATAGTACCTTAAAATAATGCCTACAGTGCACCACATGAGGTCCACTGATGGCACAACCCTCCTACGGGGCCTACCTACCTTGTGCCTTCAATAAACCTTACCTCAATCACAATGGGAGCTTGTAGAAGGGTGTTAGAATGCATATTTTGTTTCTCCCTTGCATTTTCCCTCACCCAAAATCCCACTTTCCCACTGTGGTCCCCCATAATTGCAGGAGTCCAGTATGTTAAAACTAGGAGTGTCCTGGACTCTTGACTTGCTTGTTCCTCTTCGGAAGTACTTAGAGGAGCTGGTACTACTACCTTCTCTGCACAGACATGCTTCCCGTATGGTGCTCGTGTAGACAGGTTTCACAAGTGAAAGGCGACTGCTTTATAATAACTCTGGTTATCATGGCATCTTGCATGTGTGATTGTGCTAAAACACAGAATGCTCCTGGCCTGTCCACCCTGGGTCCATCTCATGTAAACTTTCCCCGCGTTAGGGCCATCTTACGTTAATTTTGCCAGCACTGAGTTCATCACGTGTTAATTTTGCCCATGCTGGGTCCATCTTGTGTAAATTTTGCCTGCAGTCAGTCCATCTCGTGTAAATTGTTCCTGCGTTGAGTCCATCTCATGTAAATTTGGCCTGTGCTGAGGGTATTTTCCTCATGCTTAGTCCATCTCGTGTTAATTTCCTCCATCCTGAGACCATCTTGTGTAAATTTTACTTACACTAGGTCCATCTTGTGTGAATTTTGTGCGCGCCGAGTGCATCTAGTGTAAATTTTGCCTGCGCTGGGTCCGTGTCGTGTAAATTTTGCCCGCACTAGGTCTATTTTGTAAATTTTGGCTGGCCTGGGGCCATCTTATGTTAATTTTGCCTGCACTGAGGCACTCTTGCCCGCACTGGAGCCATCTTATGTAAATTTTGCCTGCGCTGAGTCCGTCTTGCGTAAATTTTGCCTGCGCTGCAGCCATCTTGCATAAATTTTGCCTGTGCTGGGTCCATCTCATGAAATTTAGCCTGTGTTGGGTCCATCTCCTGCAACTTTTGCCCACACAGATAATTTTGCATATGCTGGACTATCTTGTGTTAATTTTCCCTGCACTGAATCAATTTGTGTAAATTTTGGCCGTGCTGGGGCCATCTTGTGTTACTTTTCACAGCGCTGGTTCCATCTCATTTAAATATTGCCCTTGCTGAGGAACTTGCATCTCTCACATGACATCTTTTTCTATATTTGCTCATATATATGCCTAGGGGGTGCTGTTGGTGTTGGTTTTTATCTTTTATGATAGTACGTATGTCGGTTATAATTGTAATTTTTCAAAGAAAAGGGCAAAAGAATATTAGAAAAAAAACATGTATAATCCCAGAAAGTTACTGCAACTAAAATTTCAGTAAATTTCATATATATTTTACAACAAATGTACACAGATTCGGATACTGATTTTAGTTATGATATTGTGCAAGCTGCAATTATAATTTTACTAAAAATAAAAGAATAAACATGTATAACTTGGTAAAATTTAAGATTGTTTTTATAAAAGATGGCCAGAAGGGATTGTAAATATTAATTGTTCCGATACGTAATACAAACCATCGGTCCTTTAACAATAGAAAGGTAACTAGCGGTAGCTGGAACGGTCATAAGCTTCGAACAAGGGAGTTCGGTAGTTAACTGCTTGTCCGACAGTGTGCACGCCGCGTGACTGGGAGGTGAAGAATCACTTATGCTTTCGGCCGTGTTGGTGGAGGACGTGAAAGTGTATTGTAAGTACGTGACTTTCTTTATACTTTTTATTACATTGATTATGGATTCTCGTGCAATGGAGCTATCCCCGCGCCCCCCCATCAGCCGCATAGTTTGCCCTGGTGTGGAGGACCGCAAGTGTGGGGTCTTCGCTCTTCCCGAGATAGATCTTCATGCCCTTTGTGTGGGGGCGTGAATGACTCTCGGACCGAGCCATGTAATTTTATGTGTATTAGTCGGAGGTGCAGTGGTGCTGTACGAGGGTAGGAGGAAGCGTAGTCCTGCCAAGGAGTCGTCGGAAAGCTCTCCAGCGACTCCTTGGTTACGGACACTTCCTCTTCTTTCCTGCCCCCGGCTCAGCTCCTGCGTATGGCGCCTTCCCCTTTGGGGAGGGGGGGTTTCTCAGTCCTTCTCTTCGCCTGATCCGTCGAGCGTAGAGGAGGGTGCGAGGTACCCCGACATGCAGTTGTATTCGGGGTCTCCCGTTCGCTCGGGGTGGGGCTCGCCTCAGGTGCTCCTGCTGCGGGCGATGACCTCGTCCAGGAGTGGGTGTCGCTGGGGCTCCAGAGCACGCTGAGCATCCAGGGGCTGCTCCAGCATCTGGCGGGTGCTGTGCCGGTCACCCATGGAGCAGTGACCACCACTACCACCACTGTCTCGACTCCAGGGTACGCCGCCCCTCCTCACCTGGTCTACAACCCCGCACGTTATGTTAGTGACTCTGACGGCTGCTGTGCAGGGCCGATCGCTGCCGTGCCGAGGAGAGGCATGCCTCCCCCTCCCGGGTTCTTCGTGCTGCCAGCCCCTGACATCCGATGCCCGAAGAGCTCGCCCCTGGACCTGCTCCCGGTACCCAGGATGTCGCTGGCTGCTGCCCTGTCTCCTGCTGTACCTGACCTGCCTGCCGTACCTGCCGCTCCTGCTGTTCCTGCACCTGCCGACGTCGTCCCAGCCCGTGGTGTTGCTGCCCCAGTCGCTGGTCCTTCCGGACAGGTGCAGCCGGGCCCTGTTGCTTTGGCAACAGCAGCCCCGGCTCCATCCTGGATGGAAGACCTGACGTCTGTCCTGAGGGAGCTGACAAAGAAAAAGAAGAAGAGGAAGGTGTCGTCGTCGTCTTCTTCATTGCCTGCTGCCGCCTCTTCCCCTTCGACTTCAAGGCTTCCAAGCCGAGGAAGAAGAAGGCTGCCTCCTCCCCCCCTAAGAAGGCGCCCTCGGGAACTTCTAAGGGCCTGTCTCACTTCGGTGGGACCGGGGGTTCTTCCGCTGGTCCTCCTGCTCCTTCAGGAGCGGGGCCCGTCTCTACTTCCGTAAGGAAGAAGACGGGGACCAGAGGGGTACCGGCTAACACCGGTACTTCCTCGCCTGGTGCTAGGGGTGCTGCTGCTACACCATGTTCCGGCTCAGCCTCTCGTTCGCGAGAGGTACCGAGTGTGCGGTCTCCTGAGGGCGACCGTGCAGCCAAGGCTCAGGTGTCCAAGTTCGCTCGGCGCCAGGACCAAGGCACGGAGCGGAAGGCTGGTGAGAGCCGCTCAGGCGACTCTCTCCAGGCCAGCGATTGCTCTCGTAGCGACCAGCTGGTTACCAGGGTTGCCGTGATGGTCCCAGACCAGCCACGGGTTGAGGCTGGTAAGACGTCCCCTCGATCGCAGGAACCAGCCCCGGCTGGTCCCAGCGGTTTGACGCTCAGTGAGGACACGCACCGGTCCCACCGCGACAGTGGTCTCTGCAGCTCCCCTGACCGCTGCTCCCAACGGGACCGGACGGATAGGGGGACCAGCAGCAGCTCCTCTGACGCACGGGACTGGGGCCTTCAACTTCCTCGGGTTACACCGGGAAGGGCGATGCAACAAGGAGTGATCGTTCACGATCCCACCACGACGCCCTACGTGCCAGGCACGGTCTTAGGATCGACCAGGTCGTATGCGCAAGTGGCAGGAGGAGACCGAGAGTGGTCTGTCACTATTCCTCCTTCTGAAGGAGGAGGGTCTCGGGAGTCGCTCTTGCTGGAGTGATTGTGAGGGGCGCGCTCCCACCGCGACAGCAGACTCTGCATTCACCTTCCACCTTCGTTTTCAACGGCGCATAGTGTTGTTTCTCCTTAGCCGAGGATTTCACTACTATGAGAAACTTCTGTCTTGCCATCAGGGACCTCGGTCTCTAGAAGGCAATTGATTTTTGTATGATCTCATGGCATACCCCTTTAAAGGCGAGGGTCACGTGACTATGCTCGGATGCTTGGACAGCTCGCCTCACAACTGAACGCAGTCGGTCGGCAGCTGTCGAAGCGTTCAAGTCCGTTACGAGCTACGCTATGGACTTAGTTCGGTTGTTCCAAATCAATCATTACTTCGTCCTACTAGCTTGTTTCAGTACCCATACCATCGACACCCACCATGGAGTGTCGGTGTCCTATCCACTACGGAGACGGAGAGACTTCGCCGCAGTGGGGTATGAGACCGCGAGAGACTTCGCTGCAGTGGGGTACAAGACCGAGAGAGACTTCGCTGCAATGGGATACGAGAATGCGAGACACTTCACTGCAGATGGATAGACCAATATGGGTACTGGACATCACCGAAGATTGTGTCGAGAAGAGGGATAGGTCATCGCGACTATTCCCTTCTTTCCCTCCGAGTAGGAGAACTGCATGGTTTTTCCTGCGACGTCAAGCATCCAGGGGACGGAGATCTGTGACGCTCGATTTCGTACCGAACTTCGTAGCGAAGACTCAGAATCCTTCGGTCCCTGCCGATCGGTTCGAGTCTTTCACAATCCCCTCCCTAACCATGGAGTGTCGGTGTCCTATCCACTATGGAGACGGAGAGACTTCGCCGCAGTGGGGTATGAGACCGCGAGAGACTTCGCTGCAGTGGGGTACGAGACCGAGAGAGACTTCGCTGCAATGGGATACGAGAATGCGAGACACTTCACTGCAGACGGATAGACCAGTATGGGTACTGGACATCACCGAAGATTGTGTCGAGAAGAGGGATAGGTCATCGCGACTATTCCCTTCTTTCCCTCCGAGTAGAACTGCATGGTTTTTCCTGCGAATTCAAGCATCCAGGGGATGGAGATCTGTGGCGCTCGATTTCGTATCCGAAACTTCCGTAGCGAAGGAACTCAGAATCCTTCGGTCCCTGCCGATCGGTCGAGTCTTTCACAATCCCCTCCCTAATGGACTTCACCGACATCGATGCGGATGAGATGCTGCTTTGTCCTGTGAGGGCGCTACGGCGCTATCTGAAGAGAACTCGGCACCTCAGGCCTGAGTGTCGACGCCTCTTCGTTAGCACCGGGATGACCAAGAGGTGATCAGGAGGGCGTACGAAGCTGATGGTTGCGATGACATCCGTACCCATCGTCCGAGAGCCCACGAAGTCAGAGATATTGGTCCTTCCCTTGCGTTCCGCAAGAACTTCTCCGTGGTGCAGGTACTGAAGGGAGGGGTCTGGTCCAACCAGACCACCTTCAGGATATAGCCCACAGGTCCTTGGACACTTGTTCCTTAGGACCCGTGGTGGCTGCTCAACACGTGTAGCTTACCCAGCACCCAAGCGGACAGAACAACATCGCATCCTTGTGTAATTGCATGAAGGGATAGGTGAATGAGAATGTGACTGGCCTTCTCTTCCCCATCTTTTTCTCTCCCTCTACCTGTGGGCAGAGGGACGCGGTCGTCACTATGCTGGATCAGGAGGCGATGCAGGTAAGCTACTCGACTGAGCCCCATCCTATCCCTTTCAGTTGGGATAGGAGCGATTATCCACCACTTCCCCCAACAAGGGGGGGGAAGTGGAAGCCAACAAGAGACAACCCATGACTTCATATTGCCTCTTGCAATAGGAACAAGTTCTTGCTTGCTAGTTTTAAGAGATACGCTTGCCTCCCTCTTATTACTTGGGTCCAGAGGTCTGACCATTGATCCTGCAGTACATACCCCGATCAATTGGGCAGAGGCTAGGATCCCTCCCTCTGCTCTTACGACCAGGGAGGGAATCCAAGGTTGGGCGAACACCAGTCTGTTCTTAAGACTCAGATTCCTCCCACCAAGAAGTGTCTTCCTATTGTTAAAGGACCGATGGTTTGTATTACGTATTGGAACAAATGGCAATTTGTCGAAAATTGCATTTGTCCTAACTATACAAACCTGAGGTCCTTTACATATAGTCCCACCTCATGCCACCCCTCACTCTGCATTTTTTCCTGGGCCTAAAGCAAAAGTGATTTTTCACCTCCCAGTCGCGCAGCGCGCGCACTGTCGGACAAGCAGTTAGCTACCGAACTCCCTTGTTCGAAGCTTACAACCGTTCCAGCTGCCACTAGTTACCTTCCCTATGGGTTAAAGAAAGGAACCTCAGGTTTTTGTATAGTTAGGAAAAAATGCAACTTTCGACAAATGCTATTTTTCAACTTCTTGGATTCTAGGGAGAATCCTTTAGAATTTTTTTTCGTACACCATGTGTATTTGCATGTTTTCCTTTCTTTAAATTGGCCAACCTTAAAGTTTCCCCGGTTTGATTGCAGATTAGCAGTGGGATGTAGTAGGTTGCCTCGAATGAGGTGGTTTACTTGAAGGTTCCAGCATTAATGATGACTCAGGTTTCTTACATCCCAAAATAACAGGCAATAAAATATAGAAATACTTGGCTTTTGCAGCATTATACATATTTTTATTTGTGTGAAAGACCAAATTCTGGAATGATCAAATTGCCAATGAGTTTTATGGCAGTATTTTTGAAAAATTTTCAACTGTGCGTAGAATTTTTTGTTATAAATATTTTTGTTAATATAGGTCACCTAATTCATTATTAGGGTACTACATGGAAATAAAACCAGTCAATCAGTCCTGTTTACACCATACGTATCAGTTTATTGAAAGTCTCGTGTGCTCCATGTACACAAAAGTTAACCTACTTTGTACACATAAAACATCATGGAAGACAGCCATCTCAATACGAAATACTATATACACATATCCGATTCTATACAAGCACATTTATATTACAGTCTTATCTTACATGGCTGTGGCCCTAAATATACAGATTAAAGTACTTAACATAATCACATATTAAGAATGGCCAGTCTTAACAGAAGCACCATAATACAACCAATAATACATAATAAAAAGATGTGCTTACAAGTAAAAGGAAAGACGACAGAGAAATTAAGCAATATTTCATCACAAAAACCATTTCATCCTTAAACTACCTAGGATAATCTAAAACATAATTAAGTCATGAGAAAATTAGCTGGATACATGGCAGCACTTGTGCGTAAAGGTCTGTGGGCATTTGCTTGAAAAGGACCCAGATTATGCTAAGACACCGCATTTCTGGTACCAGACAGAAAGAGACGTTTTTAGTCGTGGAAGCATTGCCGAGTCCTTGACGGCAGCACCACAAAAAGAACGTCACAATTAAGCCAGAACCAGTACATACATTTACGGATAAGTCAAATCTAGGGTCGGGGTTTTAGAAACTATATTTCACATATTTTGGCTTAGTGGTGAAAAGACTCAAAGGATTCTATCTGTGACACAAGAGGATCAGCCAATGGTAACCTGGTAAAACTACAAACATCAGATGTGGAATGTCTACATAAAAATGAAATTTGTGATGAAGCAGTTCTTACAATAATAAATAACAGTAATGCAGGAAAACTTGCTGTAGAATGAAGAAGAAAACAATTTGAGCTGTTAATAGTAAACAGAAAATTACTTTTGCAGCAACATGGAGATAAAAACAACTTCACAGCTCTTGATGTCCTTTTGTTCATAGGAGGGTTTTTCACAGCGTGTGAGAAGAGAAAAATATTGAAGCATAAAACGCTTCACTGTGATACATCGTAAATGCTACCAATGAGGTCATCAAAATATCACACAGCAGGCAATGCGACCACTGTACAGTCCTGCTACACAGGGAGTCATTAGTCTTTGTTTTGTTATCACCATTATGCTGAGAATATGGAGGACGGCACATCTGATAGCATAGCATGCATAGGTAAAGTATGTTACCTATTTAAAAAGTTAAATCAGTTGATGCTATCTTCATCACCTCCATATTTTAGAAAATTACTTGAGGAGTCTTAGTTCAGTTTATTACTGTACCAATAAAGTTTGTCCTGAACCCACACACAACAGCAATAAAGAATTTATTTTATATGAGCCAATTATGAAAAGAATTGACTTGTATCATAAAAAGAACTCACATTGATCACTTTTCTGAAAGTGAAAAGTAAAATTCTGTAGGAAGTATTAGGATATCTACTGAGGAAGAGAGTTTGGCTGTTTTAAGGGGCCTTTTGTCTTTTTGAGAACATTATGGGTCTTGGTTAACTGCTTGCAGATTGCTCTTTCAACACACTCCTTACGCTGATTGGCTTTGGAGAGTTTGTCCAAAGTGTCTTTGAGAATTTCTTTCGTAGAAGCCAGTTTTCCTGTGAGTGAGTCCCGCTCTTGTCGCAGACGTTGATTTTCCGCAGTAAGCGTGCTGTGACCTATTGAAAACAAGTTAGATATGAAAAAGAAAAAAAAAATCAAATCAAGAACAAATGCGATATTCTTCATTTTGAGGCACGTGTCTAATTCATTATGTAGAGAGGGGGGGGAAGATACTGAAGGAGTACAGTAATTAGTATTGTACAGTGGGCCCCCGTTGCTCGTAGATTCTCCGGAGTTCATTGGGACTCACGCATTTGCAGATTTCTCTCTGGAACACATCCACCCGTTATTCGCTGCAAATTCACATATTCGTGGTGTTTTTCTATAAAAAATATCCACAAATTCCTAGGGGGTTTTTTCTTATCAATTTCATAAAATGCAATTTTTGTGATAAAACTATTACAGAAACCAGGTATAAACATTTGTAGTGGGTTTTTCTTGTGTTTTTTCTAACAAAATAGACCATTTTATGAGTTTTCATAGGGGTTCCAACTATTTGCGGGGGTCTAGTACGCATTCCCCGCGAATACAGGGGACCACTGTATTCTGTAAAACTTTTCATTAG
>NC_087208.1:53199425-53228579 GCF_015104395.2 Macrobrachium nipponense | reverse complement strand
CTAATGAAAAGTTTTACAGAATACAGTGGTCCCCTGTATTCGCGGGGATGCGTACTAGACCCCGCCAAATATTAAAGTTTGGAACCCCTATGAAAACTCATAAAATGGTCTATTTTGTTAGAAAAAACACAAGAAAAACCCCACTACAAATGTTTATACCTGGTTTCTGTAATAGTTTTATCACAAAAATTGCATTTTATGAAATTGAAATGAAAAGAAAAACCCCAGGAATTTGTGGATATTTTTTATTTCATAGAAAAAACACCAGAATATGGTGAATTTTGCAGCGAATAATGGGTGGATGTGTTCCAGAGAGAAATCTGCAAATGCGTGAGTCCACGAATCCGGAGAACACGAGCACGGGGGCCCACTGTACAATACTAATTACTGTACTCCTTCAGTATCTTTTCCCCCCCCTACAAATAATAATTAGACACGTGCCTCAAAATGAAGAATATCGCATTTGTTCTTGATTTGATTTTTTTTTTTCTTTTTCATATCTAACTTGTTTTCAATAGGTCACAGCAGCTTACTGCGGAAAAATCAACGTCTGCGACAAGAGCGGGACTCACTCTCAGGAAAACTGGCTTCTACGAAAGAAATTCTCAAAGACACTTTGGACAAACTCTCCAAAGCCAATCAGCGTAAGGAGTGTGTTGAAAGAGCAATCTGCAAGCAGTTAACCAAGACCCATAATGTTCTCAAAAAGACAAAAGGCCCCTTAAAACAGCCAAACTCTCTTCCTCAGTAGATATCCTAATACTTCCTACAGAATTTTTACTTTTCACTTTCAGAAAAGTGATCAATGTGAGTTCTTTTTATGATACAAGTCAATTCTTTTCATAATTGGCTCATATAAAATAAATTCTTTATTGCTGTTGTGTGTGGGTTCAGGACAAACTTTATTTGGTACAGTAATAAACTGAACTAAGACTCCTCAAGTAATTTTCTAAAATATGGAGGTGATGAAGATAGCATCAACTGATTTAACTTTTTAAATAGGTAACATACTTTACCTATGCATGCTATGCTATCAGATGTGCCGTCCTCCATTTATCTCAGCATAATGGTGATAACAAACAAAGACTAATGACTCCCTGTGTAGCAGGACTGTACAGTGGTGCATTGCTGCTGTGTGATATTTTGATGACCTCATTGGTAGCATTTACGATGTGTCACAGTGAAGCGTTTTATGCTTCAATATTTTTGTTTTCTCTTCTCACGCTGTGAAAAACCCTCCTATGAACAAAAGGACATCAAGAGCTGTGAAGTTGTTTTTATCTCCATGTTGCTGCAAAAGTAATTTTCTGTTTACTATTAACAGCTCAAATTGTTTTCTTCTTCATTCTACAGCAAGTTTTCCTGCATTACTGTATTTTTATTATTGTAAGGACTGCTTCATCACAAATTTCATTTTTATGTAGACATTCCACATCTGATGTTTGTAGTTTTACCAGGTTACATTGGCTGATCCTCTTGTGTCACAGATAGAATCCTTTGAGTCTTTCACCACTAATGCCAAAATATGTGAAATATAGTTTCTAAAACCCCGACCCTAGATTTGACTTATCCGTAAATGTATGTACTGGTTCTGGCTTAATTGTGACGTTCTTTTTGTGGTGCTGCCGTCAAGGACTCGGCAATGCTTCCACGACTAAAAACGTCTCTTTCTGTCTGGTACCAGAAATGCGGTGTCTTAGCATAATCTGGGTCCTTTTCAAGCAAATGCCCACAGACCTTTACGCACAAGTGCTGCCATGTATCCAGCTAATTTTCTCATGACTTAATTATGTTTTAGATTATCCTAGGTAGTTTAAGGATGAAATGGTTTTTGTGATGAAATATTGCTTAATTTCTCTGTCGTCTTTCCTTTTACTTGTAAGCACATCTTTTTATTATGTATTATTGGTTGTATTATGGTGCTTCTGTTAAGACTGGCCATTCTTAATATGTGATTATGTTAAGTACTTTAATCTGTATATTTAGGGCCACAGCCATGTAAGGTAAGACTGTAATATAAATGTGCTTGTTATAGAATCGGAATATGTTTGTATATAGTATTTCGTATTGAGATGGCTGTCTTCCATGATGTTTTATGTGTACAAAGTAGGTTAACTTTTGTGTACATGGAGCACACGAGACTTTCAATAAACTGATACATATGGTGTAAACAGGACTGATTGACTGGTTTTATTTCCAACTAGTACCCTAAAAATGAATTAGGTGACCTATATTAACAAAAATATTTATAACAAAAAATTCTACGCACAGTTGAAAATTTTTCAAAAATACTGCCATAAAACTCATTGGCAATTTGATCATTCCAGAATTTGGTCTTTCACACAAAGGAAAATATGTATTATGCTGCAAAAGCCATGTATTTCTATATTTTATTGCCTGTTATTTTGGGATGTAAGAAACCCGAGTCATCACTAATGCTGGAACCTTCAAGTAAACCACCTCATTCGAGGCAACCTACTACATCCCACTGCTAATCTGCAATCAAACCGGGAAAACTTTGAGGTTGGCCAATTTAGAGAAAGGCAAACATGCAAATACACATGGTGTACGAAAAAAAATTCTAAAGGATTCTCCCTAGAATCCAAGAAGTTGAAAAATGGCAATTTGTCGAAAGTTGCATTTTTCCTAACTATACAAACCTGAGGTCCTTTAACAATAGGAAGGTAACTAGTGGCAGCTGGAACGGTTGTAAGCTTCGAACAAGGGAGTTCGGTAGCTAACTGCTTGTCCGACAGTGCGCGCGCTGCTGTGACTGGGAGGTGAAGAACACTTTTGGCTTTAGCCCAGGAAAAAAGGCAGCAGAGTGAGGGGTGGCATGAGGTGGGATATATGTAAAGGACCTCAGGTTTGTATAGTTAGGACAATTGCAATTTTCGACAAATTGCCATTTGTTCCAATACGTAATACAAACCATCGGTCCTTTAACAATAGGAAGACTCACTTCTTGGTGAAAGGAATCTGAGTCTTAAGAACAGACTGGTGTTCGCCCAACCTTGGATTCCCTCCTGCCCAATTGATCGGGGTATGTACTGCAGGATCAATGGTCAGACCTCTGGACCCAAGTAATAAGAGGGAGGCAAGCGTACCTCTTAAAACTAGCAAGCAAGAACTTGTTCCTATTGCAAGAGGCAATATGAAGTCATGGGTTGTCTCTTGTTGGCTTCCACTTCCCCCCCCTTGTTGGGGGAAGTGGTGGATAATCACTCCTATCCCTACTGAAAGGGATAGGATGGGGCTCAGTCGAGTAGCTTACCTGCATCGCCTCCTGATCCAGCATAGTGACGACCGCGTCCCTCTGCCAGGTAGATGGGAGAGAAAAAGATGGGGAAGAGAAGGCCAGTCACATCTCATTCACCTATCCCTTCATGCAATCACACAAGGATGCGATGCTGTTCTGTCCGCTTGGGTGCTGGGTAAGCTACACGTGTTGAGCAGCCACCATGGGTCCTAAGGAACAAGTGTCCAAGGACCTGTAGGCTATATCCTGAAGGTAGAAGGAGGTGCAGGTGGGTGGTCTGGTTGGACCCGACCCCTGCCTTCAGTACCTGCGCCACGGAGAAGTTCTTGCGGAACGCAAGGGAAGGACCAATACCTCTGACTTCGTGGGCTCTCGGATGATGGGTACGGATGTCGTCGCAACCATCAGCTTCGTACTTTTTTACGCCCTCCTGATCACCTCACGCAGCCAGAAAGAAAGAGTGTTCCTGTATACTTCTTTTCTTGGTCATCCGGTGCTAACGAAGAGGTGTCGACACTCAGAACTGAGGTGCCGAGTTCTCTTAGATAGCGCTGTAGCGCCCTCACAGGACAAAGCAGCATCTCATCCGCATCGATGTCGGTGAAGTCCATTAGGGAGGGGATTGTGAAAGACTCGAACCGATCGGCAGGGACCGAAGGATTCTGAGTCTTCGCTACAAAGTTCGGTACGAAATCGAGCGTCACAGATCCCCATCCCCTGGATGCTTGACGTCGCAGGAAAAACCATGCAGTTCTCCTACTCGGAGGGAAAGAAGGGAATAGTCGCGATGACCTATCCCACCTCTTCTCGACACAATCTTCTGGTGATGTCCATTGTACCCATACTGGTCTATCCGTCTGCAGTGAAGTGTCTCGCATTCTCGTATCCCATTGCAGCGAAGTCTCTCTCGGCTCGTACCCCACTGCAGCGAAGTATCACCTTCCCCGTGCGGTCTCGTACCCCCGCACTGGCGGCGAAGGTTCTCCTCACGTCTCCGTAGTGGATAGGACACCGAGAAGTAATGATTGATTTGGAACAACCGAACTAAATCCACAGCGTAGCTCGTAACGGACTTGGACGCTTCGACAGCTGCCGACTGACTGCGTTCAGTTGTGAGGCGAGCTGTCCAAGCATCCAAGCATAGTCACGTGACCCTCGCCTTTAAAGGGGTATGCCATGAGATCATACAAAAATCAATTGCCTTCTAGAGACCGAGGTCCCTGATGGCAAGACAGAAGTTCTCATAGTAGTTGAATCTCAGCTAAGGAGAAACAACACTATGCGCCGTTGAAGACGAAGGTGGAAGGTGAATGCAGACCTACGTCTTCACAGCCGAATCGAGAGAAGTAATTCTCAAGATTTTGAACCTGTGCTTACAAAGGACTGAAAACGCTAAACCGCTATTTTATTGCTGTTCGGTGAGAAGTCGTAGTTGCAATGTAAGTGGAGCGCTTTTCAGTAATGAAAACACAGGGATGTACTGCCTGAAGAACTGCTTCTCATGGACAATCATCATCATCTTTCAGGTTATCCAGGGAGGATATAATATATACTTGGAAGTAGAGCTGGCAGGGCGGGGAACAGGCGATCTCTTCCGTTATACATCTACAATTCGGGGAGAACAATGAACAATTGCACACCTACGAATACGAGATATATTTAGAAGACAAACTCAGATGTCTGAAGAAATCATTCCGCATTATCGCAGCAGGAGACTATTACAGACTTCTGTTACCGTGCGGTAAAGAGAAAGATGATAGAGTCTATTGATGCAGTAGAGATGGTCATTCACATATGCGAGAATCCCAGCCAACCAGAGACCTAAGTCTGTGATTGTCGGGCAGAGATATGGTTCGGTAGTCAATCATTGTAGAGGAGAGAGACATAAACCAACCGTGCATCTTGGAGAGCCAGCTGGTACTGGGCTGCGGCAGTACACCGCTAGCTCTCGCTCACTCGTCATCCTAAGTTGCCAGGTAATCCATTCCAAGAAGGAATGCGTTTGGCTAGAACCATCGAATGCAAAAAAATACGCTCGAGCATTTACATTAAACGAAACGGATTTCGGTGAATACAAAAGCTGAGGTGGTGTTGTCGTAACCATACCATAAGTATCTCAAAATCGAAACTGGTAACTCCTGGGAGGTTGCAGGCAGTCCCAAGTTGCAGTTCAATTAAGAAGATACTATTCCTCTCGGTCACAATCCAGAGTTAACTACGGTATGTGCCTACACCTCGGACAATTCAACTGATTAACAGAATCATATCCCATCCTAAATTCTTTTCCATTCAAGGAATGAGAATAAGGACTGGAAGCTGACACCCTTCATTCTCTAATGAAGAGAGTGAAGGAGAAGTTTTCCTCGAAGGAAGATTTCAGTGGTGATAACAGGATACCAAAGACGATAGTTCAAGCGAAACTGGATGTTCCCACCCGTTCTTCTCTATCCCAGGGTTGGCCGCCTACTGTGAGATATTCTTCCTTCAGCAGCAGTGCTTCTTCCAAACGCTAGAAATTCCAGGAATTCGAGCATTCGGCGAGATTCCCGATTATCGTAGTAACAATTATCTGGGATTCTCGTCTAGCCCACTCTGGACCAAAGTTTTTATCGCCCAAGATTGTTTGGAGGATCCGTTAGAAAACCAGAAAACACTGAGAGTGCTTAGAAACTTCCTAAGAATTCTAACGCGCTTCAGCAAAACCCCCACCGAATTCGTCAGACGATCATCGGTTGGTGGTCCTCCGGATTCCCGTAGAAATCGAGGATGGGGCAGGATCCTTCCTCCACGATGGGGACTTACGTCCGGTACGACCCGAAGGTCCCCCCAGGAACGCAGTCCCCAACGTGGAATCCTACGGAGAACGCTCTGCAGGATCCCTCCACTTTCCTTCGTAGCCGTAGGGCGAGAGGGAATCGGGGAGGAAGATTGGATACTTGCTCGCCTTCCCAGCGGAACTAGCAGTTGGAGAAGCGAGTACGAGCAACCATCACCTTGCGGTGATGGCCGCTCAGAGTCTGGGAAAACATTACCGTCAGGAGAAAACCTTTTCCCAAGGAGGGTTACGAACTCGTACTGTAGGCTAAGCGTATGAAGCCACCGTGACCGTCGTCTGGGTGGGGCTGAGCGAGCACCTGACAGGAGAGAGCCAATACCGTCCTCCGACGCGTCCCAGTCCTCGTCGAGGCCGAAACCTCTCAAGAGGACCAAAGGGGAAGCGCACCCTGTTCTCTTGAGTGCGTGGTCCTGACGGACCGTCACGTGAACATCGGTGATGGTCCCTCCAAGAGTCTGGGAAGTGTCATTCGTCCTTGCCAGCCCCCCCACGATCTTCTCCAACCACTTGAGCGAGGATCTGTTGCTCCCAAGACCGAACCAGGCTCGTGGCCATATCGTAAGAAGAGCATTCCTCACGGTCACTCCTGTTCGCCTTGTTCCCCCAGTGTAGCCTGAGGAGGTTGAAGGGACAGGTGAGGGAGACCTGATGCTCCTACCCTGCCTACTAGCAGAACTAGTAGGCTGGGAGGATTGCAGGCGATTGCCAACCAACGGTGGCGATCGAGCTGCAGGTCTGGACCAGCGGCTTCTTGCGGAGAAACGCTGGACCAAGGAACGGAGCGTCGGTCTCTATGTCAGGGGAGCTGTTACGAGAGGTCCTCCCCTGCCTACCAGCAGAACCGGTAGGCTGGGAGGACTGTGGCGATCATCAACCACGGTGATGGTCGAGCTGCTGGTCTGGACCAGCGGTTTTCTTGCTTTTCAGGAGATCACTGGCGATCGAGCTGCAGGCCTGGTCGTGTGGCTCTCCTGGGGAGAGCGGCTAGACCGAGAGCAGCAGCGACAGTTCCGAGCATCAGAGGAGCCGCTGCTGGTTCCCCTATCCATCCAGTCCCAGTGGGAGCGGCGGTCATGGGACCAGCAGAGTCCGCTGTCGCGATGGGAGCGCGCCCCTCACAATCACTCCAGCAAGAGCGACTCCCGAGACCCTCCTCCTTCAGAAGGAGGAATAGCGACAGACCCCTCTCGGTCTCCACCTGCCACTTGCGCATACGACCTGGTCGATCCTAAGACCATGCCTGGCACGTAGGGCGTCGTGGTGGGATCGTGAACGATCACTCCTTGTTGCATCGCCCTTCCCGGTGTAACCCGAGGAAGTTGAAGGCCCCAGTCCCGTGCGTCAGAGGAGCTGCTGCTGGTCCCCCTATCCGTCCGGTCCTGTTGGGAGCAGCGGTCAGGGGACCTGCAGAGACCACTGTCGCGGTGGGACCGGTGCGTGTCCTCACAGCGCATCGAACCGCTGGGACCAGCCGGGGCTGGTTCCTGCGATCAAGGGGACCTCTTACCAGCCTCAGCCCGTGGCCGGTCTGGGACCATCACGGCAACCCTGGTAACCAGCTGGTCGCTACGAGAGTGATTGCTGGCCTGGAGAGAGTCACCTGAGCGGCTCTCACCAGCCTTCCGCTCCGTGCCTTGGTCCTGGCGCCGAGCGAACTTGGACACCTGAGCCTTGGCTGCACGGTCGCCCTCAGGAGACCGTACACTCGGTACCTCTCGCGAACGAGAGGCTGAGCCAGAACATGGTGTAGCGGCAGTGCCCCTAGCACCAGGCGAGGAAGTACCGGTGTTAGCCGGTACCCCTCTGGTCCCCGTCTTCTTCCTTAAGGAAGGAGAGACGGGCCCCGCTCCTGAAGGAGCAGGAGGACCAGCGGAAGAACCCCCGGTCCCACCGAAGTGAGACAGGCCCTTAGAAGTTTCCGAGGGCGCCTTCTTAGGGGGGGGAGGAGGCAGCCTTCTTCTTCCTCGGCTTGGAAGCCTTGAAGTCGAAGGGGAAGAGGCGACAGCAGGCAATGAAGAAGACGACGACGACACCTTCCTCTTCTTCTTTTTCTTTGTCAGCTCCCTCAGGACAGACGTCAGGTCTTCCATCCAGGATGGAGCCGGGGCTGCTGTTGCCGAAGCAACAGGGCCCGGCTGCACCTGTCCGGAAGGACCAGCGACTGGGGCAGCAACACCACGGGCTGGGACGACGTCGGCAGGTGCAGGAACAGCAGGAGCGGCAGGTCAGGTACAGCAGGAGACGGGGCAGCAGCCAGCGACATCCTGGGTACCGGCGGCAGGTCCAGGGGCGAGCTCTTCAGGCATCGGAAGTCAGGGGCTGGCAGCATGAAGACCCTGGGAGGGGGAGGCATGCCTCTCCTCGGCACGGCAGCGATCGGCCCTGCACAGCGGCCGTCAGAGTCACTAACATAACGTGTGGGGTGTAGACCAAGTGAGGAGGGGCGGCGTACCCTGGAGTCGAGACAGTGGTGGTAGTGGTGGTCACCGCTCCATGGGTGACTGGCACAGCACCCAGCCAGATGTGGAGCAGCCCCTGGATGCTCGGCGTGCCCTGGAGCCCCAGCGACACCCGCTCCTGGACGAGGTCATCGCCCGCAGCAGGAGCACCTGAGGCGAGCCCCACCCCTAGCGAACGGGAGACCCCGAATACAACTGCATGTCGGGGTACCTCGCACCCTCCTCTACACTTGACAGATCAGGCGAAGAGAAGGACTGAGAAACCCCCCAAAAGGGGAAGGCGCCATAACCAAGGAGTCGCTGGAGAGCTTTCCGACGACTCCTTGGCAGGACTACGCTTCCTCCTACCCTCGTACAGCACCCACTGCACCTCCGACTAATACACATAAAATTACATGGCTCGGTCCGAGAGCATTCACGCCCCCACACAAAGGGCATGAAGATCTATCTCGGGGAAAGAGCGAAGACCCCACACTTGCGGTCCTCCACACCAGGGCAAACTATGCGGCTGATGGGGGGGCGCGGGGATAGCTCCATTGCACGAGAATCCATAATCAATGTAATAAAAAGTAATAAAGAAAGTCACGTACTTACAATACACTTTCACTACACTGACAAACCAAGTTGAAGAAACAACACGCAACCAAAGCATACGACGATGAAGCGGTTAGAGAGTGATGATGAACACGTCCTCCACCAACACGGCCGAAAGCAAAAGTGATTCTTCACCTCCCAGTCGCGCGGCGTGCACACTGTCGGACAAGCAGTTAACTACCGAACTCCCTTGTTCGAAGCTTATGACCGTTCCAGCTACCGCTAGTTACCTTTCTATTGTTAAAGGACCGATGGTTTGTATTACGTATCGGAACAATTAATATTTACAATCCCTTCTGGGCCTCTTTTATAAAAACAATCTTAAATTTTACCAAGTTATACATGTTTATTCTTTTATTTTTAGTAAAATTATAATTGCAGCTTGCACAATATCATAACTAAAATCAGTATCCGAATCTGTGTACATTTGTTGTAAAATATATATGTAAATTTACTGAAATTTTAGTTGCAGTAACTTTCTTGGATTATACATGTTTTTTTTCTAATATTCTTTTGCCCTTTTCTTTGAAAAATTACAATTGTAACTGACATACGTACTATCATAAAAGATAAAAACCAAAACCAACAGCACCCCTTAGGCATATGATATGTATGAGCAAATACAGAAAAAGATGTCATGTGAGAGATGCAAGTTCCTCAGCAAGGGCAATATTTAAATGAGATGGAACCAGTGCTGTGAAAAGTAACACAAGATGGCCCCAGCACGGCCAAAATTTACACAAATTGATTCAGTGCAGGGAAAATTAACACAAGATAGTCCAGCGTATGCAAAATTATCTGTGTGGGCAAAAGTTGCAGGAGATGGACCCAACACAGGCTAAATTTCATGAGATGGACCCAGCACAGGCAAAATTTATGCAAGATGGCTCCAGTGCAGGCAAAATTAACTTAAGATGGCCCCAGGCCAGCCAAAATTTACAAAATAGACCTAGTGCGGGCAAAATTTACAGACGTGGACCCAGCGCAGGCAAAATTTACACTAGATGCACTCGGCGCGCACAAAAATTTACACGATGGACCTAGTGTAAGTAAAATTTTACACAAGATTTGGTCTTAGGATTGGAGGAAATTAACACGAGATGGACCAAGACATGAGGCAAAATTACCTCAGCAACAGGCCAAATTTACATGATATGGACTCAATGCAGGAACAATTTACACGAGATGGACTGACTGCAGGCAAAATTTACACAAGATGGACCCAGCATGGGCAAAAAATTAACACGTGATGAACTCGGTGCTGGCAAAATTAACGTAAGATGGCCCTAACGCGTGGAAAGTTTACATGAGATGGACCCAGGGTGGACAGGCCAGGAGCATTCTGTGTTTTAGCACAATCACACATGCAAGATGCCATGATAACCAGAGTTATTATAAAGCAGTCGCCTTTCACTTGTGAAACCTGTCTACACGAGCACCATACGGGAAGCATGTCTGTGCAGAGAAGGTAGTAGTACCAGCTCCTCTAAGTACTTCCGAAGAGGTACAAGCAAGTCAAGAGTCCAGGACACTCCTAGTTTTAGCATACTGGACTCCTGCAATTATGGGGGACCACAGTGGGAAAGTGGGATTTTGGGTGAGGGAAAATGCAAGGGTGTGAAACAAAAATATGCATTCTAACACCCTTCTACAAGCTCCCATTGTGATTGAGGTAAGGTTTATTGAAGGCACAAGGTAGGTAGGCCCCGTAGGAGGGTTGTGCCATCAGTGGACCTCATGTGGTGCACTGTAGGCATTATTTTAAGGTACTATGCAGCATGCTTTCGGCCCCTAGCTGCAACCCTTTTTGTTCCTTTTACTGTGCCTCCATTCATGTTATCTCACTTCCATCTTGCCATCCAACCTCTCCTAACAATTATCCTACTCTCAATTTCCTTTCCAGGGCTGAATGACCTCAGAGGTCCCAGTGCTTGTGCTTTCCTTTCGGTTAAATTCTATATTCAACTCAATTCAACTAAGTAAGTAAGGATGGTAACCTAGATTGCATTAGGTCACAACCCTATTAGGTATTTATTTTTTGTAATTTACAGTTGTAGGTCTGGCAATGTTTACGGTTCAAGTAGAGGCCAAAACCTATAAATTGGCCAACCTTAAAGGTTGCCCGGTTTGGAAGTGTGCTGGATACATATTTAACCCCTCTCTTAAGGGTTACCCGAGGTCCTTGGTTGGGGTCCACTAGGCCTGTCTGTAAAACCAGGCCCCCTACTAAATGTCGGAAAACATTCAAAGGACACATTTAAAACAGGAAAATTATGTAGTAGGTATTTTAAAGTCCTAAATGGAATTATGGCTTAAAGTAACTTATTACCCGTTGAAGAAAAAAAAAACATTTTGAACTCGGGAATGCGACAGTTAAATGAAAAATTTATCATAATTTAAAGCGTTCTAGTTTCCGGTGTAGGCTATCTAGGCCTAAGTATAATTATTTATCTTTTATTTCCATGATTTGATGATAATCTGTCAAAGAGATCTTACATGACAGTCTTGGCAATACATATAGGTAGTTGAAAAAGAAACCCACAAAATTACTGTGTATATAACGTATTTATAGTTATAAATATTTACATTTTATTTTACTCAATATTTATAATTAAACACGTTATGCACAGTAATTTTGTGGGTTTCTTTTTTAATCTTCAGAAGAAAATTAAAGAAGTTTTTGTTTAGTTCAATACATATAGTAATATACATATAATCATTCATAACCTATATTTCAAATATTAATAATTAATAAAAAATATTAATGTATAACGATGTTTTTATTTCTTTTCATTCAAGCTAAGAAAGGTTTAGTTGGCCTATATCATGACAGATATAGAAGCATAATAGCACTTAAAGTAATTAATATATACCATATTTTTTCACTTGATACCTAATTGAAGACTTTCCTCCACGTCCACCAAGGTACAATCGACGTATAATAAATTTGCCAAATTGCAAAATTAAATGAACTCTGAACTAAATTAACACACTAAGCCTATCAGGACACCACGTGACCACTAGTGCGATTTTCAAGCTCGACCTTTCAGTACTTCTAAAAGGGCAAAGAAGAAAAGAAAAGTAAAAGGGCGTTATTTCTTATAACAATGTGCAGAAGCGTGATGCCATAATGAATACTAATGATACGACTGCATTTTGTGTATGTCAACTAGAGTATGTCTGGGTGATAGAGATGGATGGTGAAATTACAGGAACAGTGTTTGACGTTACCCAATGTCAAGTTGGGATTAAAACTGATTCACCAATAAAACACACACTGTCCTTTTCTTAATAACTCTACTTTTAATTCATAACGTTGCATATTAAAGTGCAAATTATACTTTAGGCCGTCTTGATATGGCAAAGTCAAGATTAATGAATTTGCTGAAGGTTATACTTTCTCATCACATAGGTATACACAGTAGGTATTACCAAGGTAAATGCTTATCTTCGACCTATTTTAAACCCAACTTAATAATTTGACAGTATTGTCAAAAATTGCCATTTATTCCCCTTGAATAAAATTTCTCAGTTTCTATGAAAATACGTTGATATATGATTATTTTGCTCCACAGACGTAGTTTTATTGTATTAACTATAGCAATGAGTTGGTATAAATTAGTACATTGATATTCAAAGTAATAAACCACTTTTTTTTTGCATATTTTGTCCATCTCTATAAAATTAGATGACGTATAATTACAGTGTTGACAAAACTTCTTCTGTGGAGATATATATAATATATATATATATTATTTTCTTGTTGTAAGGGCACATGCCAGTAATTTATGCTTGCCATCTGGACGAAACCCCCCTTTTTTTTGTATGTTGGGTTACGATTAAAGCACTTTATGTTTATTTTTAAATTGATGTTTGTTACGTAACCCTGTAATTTTGTAGATGTTGACAAACTGTGTTATGCAATATACTCCTACCGAGTTTTCTTCTAGGGCTGGAAAGATGTAACAGTGTAACTCTCTGATTGTAGCATCTGACTCGACGAAGTCAAGTAAAAGAAGGTATTCTTGTAAAATCCAGCCACATCACCTCGTGAATCGTCGTCTCCATTGCTGTAACTTCTTCATAAGGATATTCTAAGATCCTGTTTACCATTTATGTTTTATTTCTATCGAAGTAACGTAACGTGTTGTTAATAATTTTTGCTTTAATGTGTTAGTTTTCTTGCTTCTTAACGTAATTTGAATAATTGTTCTGTTCATTAAATATTAATTATATGTGTTAAACCTTTAAATGCGTCTTTGTAAACCCGTGTGGCATCACCCAAAAAGAATTGGTGCAGGAAATACATTTGATTCTTTCTTAACTGCACTTTTGTTGAAGAAAATGCAAGGTTACTTGGTCTCATTCAAAGCTAGTGCCGGAGGGCTTAAGGTTAAATGAAATCGTACCGAATGTGGCCTTAAAATTCAGTTTAGTTTCACCACATTCTTGCTGGTCCTTCGAACGAACCGGATGCCATAACTATTCACAAACGATTTTTTTTTGGATGTTAAAGATAATTTACGATAAAGTTCACGTTGGTGATGGTTGGCTTTAAAGTCATTTTAGTATAGCTGGCACGTGTCCAAAGTTATTTGGTGAGCAGGGTAAGGTATTGAATTACTTGGAGTGTTTGACAAGTAATCTGTTGTTTATGGAACATTATTGTTCGTATTTAGTTATTACTCTGTGAAGAAATTCTTGTTAAATTTCGTAGCCATTTTTTGAACTGGTTTTTTCGTGACCAGATGTAGGTATTTTGTGAATTGATGAAGAGCACTTGGCCAAATTATCTAGCATTCAGTGGATGTTATTTTTCAATCAGGTTTAGATAATTTGCCATACATTTTTCATATTTGTGCAAGTTTGTTAGTGATCCATTAACAAGATAATGGATTCCAAGATTAGGATAGTTATTGAAGGGGAAATTGTTTCCTTACAAGATTTGCAGCTGCATTGGTGATACCGATACACCTAAATCGACCCTCTTAATTATGAACGTTGTCTTACTGAGGGTCTACGACTTTTTGAAGATAATTGGTCACAGAAGGTGACGATTATTTCACAGGATAGTGAATATGAGAGGTTATGTAGAAGTTATAGAGCAATAACTAGATGTGTAAGGAAAGCTATGAGCGAGATTGACACGGGAGATATAAATCAACAGCCCGCTCTGCCTCCTCCTTCGGCTCCCACAGTCCCACTAACCCTCTCCCTCCCCCTAAACTTCCAGCAATTAAGATACCTGAATTTAGCGGTGGGGAGGAAAGAATGCTGCCATTTTGGGATATATTTAACAGTTTAGTTCACGATCGTAGGGATATTTCCGATGTGATTAAGTTTTCTATACTCAGAGCTAGTTTAAGGGATACCGCCTTTAAAGCCATAGAAGGTTTGCTTGTCACTAATGCCAATTATTCAGTAGCTATTCAGACCTTTAAGGGGAAGTATGATAATTAGGAAAAATTGAAACGTAGACTTATGTCCTAATTAAAACATTTAGTCCCTCCCAGTCATACAATAGAGGATTTGAGCACGTTCAAATTGGAATATGAGAAGATTATTTTACAAATGAACACACTGAATTTAGATGTAGAGGCCATGAACCCCGTTTTCTCTAGTATAATATGCGAGAAATTATCACCTGAAACACCTAAGGCTATAGCTAATAAACATTATAGTATGTCTCTTGATTTATAGCAAATTTCCCCAGGTTTAAAATGTCTGTGAATTAATGGAATTTTGTTACGAAGGTGAGAATTCTAATAAGAAAAGACGAGATCAGGGCAACTTTTCTAAAGTGATTCCCTCAAATGTACAAAACGTGCAGAGAGCACAAGCAAGTAACGGTAAACCTAGTAATAGTAGTCCTTACAATAATTGTGTGTTTTGCTCATCGAACCATGCCTCCCGATTGTAAGACTTTCAAATCCATTGATAGTAGAAGGGACAGAGTTAAATATCTAAGATTTGTGCTTTGCTTGCCTCAAAGGTCATTTAATCTCTGAATGTAGAAATAAGCCGAAATGTAATAGATGTGATGGGCCTCATTACCCGATGATTTGTAAGAAAACAGAAAACCCTGTTAATCCTGCTCCACCAAAGTTGAGTGTAAATAGTACTAATGTTAGTAAATCAAGTGTTAATTCTGGGAAATCTCATAATGATTCTTAAGGTGCTGTTAGTAAAGGTGATTCCCCAGGAGTTATGGCTGCTTTGGGAATTGATAATTCTCAGACTAATAAGATTTCTGTTCTGAATGCTTCTTTCCTACTGCTAATGTAATTGTGTCAGGGAATGGACATCGTTCCTTTGAGAGAGCACTCTGATTCTGGTGCGCAAAGAACGTTTATTGCAACGGGATTAGCCCATAAGTTTAGTCTGTAGTCCATAGCAACAGTAGCCTTAAAAGGTAAAACCATTTGGCAGTGATGCCAGGAAGTTAATTGTAATATAGTAAGAGTTGTGGTGAGACTAGGTAAGGATTCGTACTGTCATTAATGCCATTGCATTCGATAGAGTTAATTCAGAATTGATTCTCCAGGATTAAGTAAGTCAGCTGCGTTCTTGACGAGTAAAGGCATAAAAAATTAGCAGATAATGATTTAAATTCAGGATGAAGTAAATGGTATAGAATTAGTCATTGGAGCTGATTACTATGGAAAATTCATTCAGAACAGTCAAATTTGCTCTGGAATACAGATATTGAATAGTTCTGGTGGTGCACTAATTTTTGGACCTCTTCCTAGTTGGTCTTATGACAATGTAGAATCTAATGAGATTACTACATCAAATTGTATGTTGTTCAAGAATAGAAGTAGAGGAAATCCCCTATAATTAATTCTTGTTGTGAAGTTAGAAAATTATGGGGATTTAGAAAGTGTGGTATTCGTCAATCTTGAAATTAGTCCTGAAGAAAGAGAATCAGTTAAGTGTTTGAAGGATAAAGTAAAAAGGGTTGACAATAAATATGAAGTGTCCGGTTACCATTTAAAGATGAAAGTAGACCGCCTGTTAACTATAGAATAGCCATTGGTCAATTAAATTCCTTGTTACATAGATTCGAATCTGACCCCTCCTTTGTATGCTCACTATATCAAGATTATCAAAGATTACGTTCAGTTCGGGTTTTTTTATAGAATTAATTCCTTCAGGCTCCCCTATTATAGGGCATTATTTACCCCACCATGCTGTACTGAAGGATTCGGAAACAACTCCCATTCGAATAGTTTTTAATGCTTCTAAAAAGGCTAAAGGAGAACTTTCCTTAAATGATTGTTTATTAACTGGTCCCTCATTAACTACTAAAACTTTTCGATGCCCTGTTGAGTTTCCGTACAAACCCAGTGCTGTGATTTCAGATATCAGTAAAGCCTTTTTAAGGATAGGCATTTCACCTGACTGCCGTGATTATTGCAGATTTCTATGGATAACTGATCCTCCGATTTGATGTCTTCTGTAACTTACCGGTTTGTGTAGTTTGTTTTGGAGCTACATGCTCCCCATTTCTCTTGCAGCAAACCCTCTTGCATCATTTATCTTTACATGATAATCCCCTTGCATCATCTCTGATGGAGAATTTCTATGTAGATAATTTTAGTAAAACTTACAATGATGTGTCAGTGATGAGTATCCAGTAATAAATGCGATTCTTGAAGACGCTAATATGCCTCTACAAGAATGGGTCAGTAATGATTCAGAGTTTAACAGAACCATAGATGTTATCAAAGAAAGAGTAAACGTTTTGGGTTTAGAGTGGTATCTAGCACAGGATGAGATGTCACTGAAGGAAGTAAAATTGTGAGTATAAAGGACCTTTAACCAAACGAAAGGTTTTATCAGTAGTAGCTCGGAGGTTTGATCCTCTAGGATATTTTTTTCACCTATACAGGTGAGAGGAATATTTTCTTAAATGTTTGTGGAGTAACTACGGATGGGATGACCCTTTGCCATAATCATTATGTTCAAGGTTTGATGAAATTTGCAAGTGTTTTAGAAATGTAGAAAGTTTAAAGTTTCCTAGGTTAGTTGTACATCCTGAATGTCCCACTTACAGTATTTGTGATGACCTCTAACAAGGTATCTGGAGCTGCTGCCTATGTGATTGGTTTCAACGACTGTAAGCAATTTACTGGTCAGTAAGTGTAAAGTGGCACCAAAAACCCTAAACAGACTATCCGCTTTTGGAATTGACAGCCTTGTCCTTGGGTGCGAAACTTGCTGGAAGAATAAGGGTAATCCAGCTGATATTCTATCCAGAGGTAGTAATAGTAAAGATTTAGCGCAAAATTCCTTATGGTGGAATGGCCCTAAATGGCTTTTAACTGGTGATTATCCCCAATCTTTAGCTACAGAAACTGTGCATGTTAATGAAATTCTTTCAGAACCTAAGTTTGTTCACCCTCCAAACCCCATTAATTGACATCCCACGTTATAGTAATTTAAGTAAGCTTAACGTATCATGAGGTCAATATTGCTTTTCCTTAATAAGTGCAGTAAAGGTTCTAAATTTGTTGTTAACGAAATGAAAAGCACTTGTCCTCCTTGAACAGAAGCAACATTTTTCTACTACCAGAATGTACCTCTGTGATAAGAATTCACATGGAGTGTCCATGATGTTAAGAACTTGTGTAATCAGTTATACTTATTGTTGATGAGGAAAAATTCATAGTAGTCTCCCAGGGGTCGCATGAAAAACGCTTCCATGTCGTATGATACTCAGTGCCCAATGTTATTGCCTTCCAGAAGTTATTTAAACAGTGTTGATAGTTGAACATTTGCATAGAACATCATCACCATTGTGGTGTCCAATTCTGTACTGGTATTGTTGAGAGAAACCTTTTGGGTACCTAAAGCACGACAAGTTATCAAATCAATTCTGTCCAAGTGTGTGTGTCAGAAGTTAACCAAGAAACGGTTGTGTTTGCCCCCTCCCCCGCCATTACCACAGAAAGAGTGAGATATGATAGACCTTTCCAATAAGTAGGAGTTGATTATACTGGTGCTATTAATGTTTTTGATCATGAGATGGCTTGGAGGAGAAGGTCTTTGTATGTCTATTTACCTGTACTGCGAGCAGGGCGGTTCATTTTGAATTGACTCATTCCATGAATGCCTCCGATTTCCTACTGGCTATTCGACGCTTTGTAGCGTATCATTCTCTGCCGAGTCTGATTATATCTGACAATGGTAGGAATTTTGTTGGATTTAATAATTTCCTGAAGGAAATTAAGGAGGAACCAGAGGTAAAGTCATACCTTGAAGAAAATGGTGTCAATTGGAAGTTCATTACACCGCGAGCCCCTTGGTCTGGAGGCTTTTATGAACGCCTTGTTGGTGTTCTAAAGGGATGTTTGTCCAAGGCCTTGTATCACAAACGTGTATCCTTTGAAGAGTTGAGAACTCTACTTGTTGAGTTTCAAGCTGTGATAAATTTTCGACCACTGCCCTATCTCTCCTCTGATCGAGATTGTGAGGCTTTGACTCCTTCCATGTTACTTTATGGGCGAAATGTTTGTATTTCCCCTCCTCTTAACAATTTAGCAACTGATGACCCAGATTTCATGAGTTCAAGTGATCTTCGAGCACAATATTTTAGATTATCATCAGTGCTAAGGTAATTTGAGAACTCTTGGAAAAGAGACTATTTAGTGTCCTTGAGAGAGACATAATAATTCTAGTAATAATCTCTCTGCAAATGTGAAAGTTGGGGACATAGTGATGGTAGTGTAAGGACAACGCTTTTTCCCTATTTTCATTGTAACCAATCATCAAGTCGCGTTGTTCTTACTTCCAGCGTACAAATAATGGAATTGCATGTGTTATACAGTAGACTTAGAAGATCATCTGGGTAAAGGCTATAGATACCTCCTCTCATTGGGTAAGGTTACCCAGCTGTTCCCTTCGTCTGATGGTGTGATTAGGTCTGTAGAAGTGAGAGTGAATAATAAACTATACATGAGATCAATCACAAAGCTCGTACTTCGGGTAATTTACCCGAGATGGAATTTGATAGTGCTGTAACTCAGGAGCCAGATAGTGTGCCTCTGAATGGTACTAGACCTCGGCGTGCAGCAGCAATCCGCTGTGATCAAGAGAGAAAGGATTTAATTTCTATGGATGTGCTCTAAATGTATATTTGAATTAAACTTGGGTGCAGTTGTAATTACTTCTAATTATGATTCTTCTTGGGGGAGAATGTCAAAAATTACCATTTATTCCCCTTGAATAAAATTTCTCAGTTTCTATGAAAATACGTGATATATGATTATTTTGCGCCACAGAAGTAGTTTTATTATATTAAACTATAGCAATGAGTTGGTATAAATTAGTACATTGATATTCAAAGTAATAAACCACTTTTTTTTTTTTGCATATTTTGTCCATCTCTATAAAATTAGATGACGTATAATTAGTGTTGACAAACTTCTTCCTGTGGAGACTATATATATATTATTTTCTTATTGTAAGGGAGGTATAAATTAGTACATTGATATTCAAAGTAATAAACCACTTTTTTTTGCATATTTTGTCCATCTATAAAATTAGATGACGTATAATTACAGTGTTGACAAACTTCTTCCTGTGGAGACTATATATATTATTTTCTTATTGTAAGGGCACATGCCAGTAATTTATGCTTGCCTTCTGGACGAAACCCCCCTTTTTTTTGTATGTTGGGTTACGATTAAAGCACTTTGTTTATTTTTAAATTGATGTTTGTTACGTAACCCTGTAATTTTGTAGATGTGACAACTGTGTTATGCAATATACTCCTCCCGAGTTTTCTTCTAGGGCGGAAAGGCGAAGCTCTCTGATTTTAGCATCTGACTCGACGAAGTCAAGTAAAAGGAGATATTCTTGTAAAATCCAGCCACATCACCTCGTGAATCGTCGTCGCCATTGCTGTAACTTCTTCATGAGGATATTCCGAGATCCTGTTTGCCATTTGTTTTATTTCTATCGAAGTAACGTAACGTGTTGTTAATCATTTTTGCAGTAATGTGTTAGTTTTCTTGCTTCTTAACGTAATTTGAATAATTGTTCTGTTCATTAAATATTATTTATATGTGTTAAACCTTTAAATGCGTCTGTGGCATCACCCAAAAAGAATTGGTGCAGGAAATACAGTTGATTGTTTCTTAACTGCACTTTTGTTGAATAAAATGCAAGGTTTCTTGACTTTTAAGTAAGTTACTAAACTCCTCAGCACTGTAACTTGGTCTCATTCAAAGCTAGTGCAGGAAGGCTTAAGGTAGAATGAAATCGTACCGAATGTGGCCCTAAAATTCAGTTTAGTTTCACCACAAGTATTAAGTCTTGCTAGTCTTAGTCTGAATCATGTTTAACGTGTCAGCAAATCATAATAATATTCTCAGTTTCATTTCTAAGAAATTCAAGGAAAATGAAAACACCGGTGTGCCTTGTTTGCTAAAACACTAGTAATTAGTATTAAACCCTCGTTTCGATCAAATTTATTCATATTTATTACCGCTCCTGGGATTTTCTGTTTAAAATAACATTACCGGTTCTTTATTATGCTAAATATATCCCTTTGTCAAACGACGTCTTTTGGTCCTTTCCAGCTTCAGTTTCAAGGTGATCTCTCCTAAACTGCCATATACTATACTGTTTCCATCAATGGACCCATATCACACCAGTATACACCGCACTCTAATATTTCGTTTGGCTTTTAATGTCACACCAAGGCTATGGTTTAGAACTAGTTAAATAATAAGCTAAGATAGAATCCGAGTAATCCTCCATGAAACATAGGACCTAATAATAGAAACTGGACTAAGCTGAGGAGAAGAAGAAGAGAAGAAAATCTTCCATACTACAAGGGACCTCTTTCATTTATTATGATTTAATGATATAATAAAACATACTAAATTCAGACTGGAATTTATTATTTATATAGGTGTAAGAGATATACATATGTTTTCGTGAACACCGAAGTTGAAAAATACCGGGCGTTAACGAGATAAGGTATACACTGTAGCCAGATCTGATCCGGGTACCTAAAGGTTTCACTTTGTCAAATGTCTAGCATATATACTACTGCTAGATATCATAAAATAGCTTTTATTATTACAGAATATTGTTAAATATGGTCATCCTGAGATTATATTCAAGATTGTTAGAATTGAGAATTAACTGATACATTTACACACAAAAAAAGTGACTACATAAAAGGCCGTGTTTTACTTATTCGCTTTGTTAGGTAATTCAGTGCCTTGTTTTGGCAAAAATATGTATATTATAAGAACAAATTATTCTATAGAAGACATATATTATTAAAAACTTATTTTGAAACTAGATGCATTGAAAATATTTAATGTATCTATTGAATCGCGAAGCTATACAAAGAGGACGTTCATGGCCTCAGGGACATGTAGTTTTGGCAACACTGCGAACGTCAAGTTATAAACAGTGGGTGATTTGAAATTCGGAGATTTGTTATTCTTTCAAAAATGAAGCCAGAGTAAGTCCAGAAGACCTCTCACTTATCACTTTTAACTTGTAACTTATCCATATTGCTTGTGAACGTGCCGAGTTATAATTTAGGAAGGGTTGTGTTAGGAAATGTCGCAGTTTTAGGCCTATAGTATACCTAAGAGGCGCCTCTGGGATCATGGTAAGCTTACCTAGAGACCCGTTTAGGTATGTCGGCGACATTTTGGTTTCTAATTCGTATCTTTTTTTAAATTCCGGTTATTGGTTGCTTTATAATGCAGTGAAGGGTTGGCTACCTTGTAGCTTAGGTAGTAGTAGGTAGCTACCTACGTTAGGTACTAGGCTAATTGAGGCGACTTGATTTAGGCTAGGGTACCCCTGGCAGGGGCATAAACTGTCATAAATTACCGAAGCATCTAGCTATGTAGCCTTGTATTTACCGTCCTTTTTTTTAGATGCTTCATAATTCATATCTTATTTGTTGCATAGGCTTATTTTCAAGCCTAACGCGTACCCCTAGGCCAGGTCTTAGGCCTACGGCGAAGAGTCGAGGTCTACCGTGCCGACTCCTACCTAGGGTAGCCTGACCTAGGGTGAAACACCTCATGACCTGCATCAGGCCATGTACGATCAATGCATGCAACCCTTCGAAAAAGTAGGTACATTATACTACCTAACGCGTCCTGACACCGGAGATGGGCATCAGTCGCGACTTGTCGTTGGTGAGAAACGGAGCTAAAGACCTCTACTCTCCTTTCGAAGTAAGTATTTTCTCCAAAGTTAGATATTAAGGCCAAATTTTAAGATTTAAACAGATGGTACTGAAAAGGGTGGCTATGGCAGTGGAAATCTCACCAAAACATCTTTCGAAATTTTTACTTACGCTTCAATATTTTAGAAGATTGATGCCATCTCGATGTTTACAGAGTCGCTTGTGTCAACAAACTTCCCATTTCCTGTGATAAATCCCAGGGTTGGCGGTTTAAGCCAGATGGTTTAAACCATGGTTTAAACCAGTCTATAAAAAAGCCGTGGTTTTTTTTATTTTATGGTTTTTTTTATATTTTTTATTTTTTTAGTCTTCATGTTTCCTTTATAACTTTATTTTAGGTAATACCTATATATTTGTTCCGATACGTAATACAAACATCGGTCCTTTAACAATAGGAAGTAGCTAGCGGCAGCTGGAACGGTCGTAAGCTTCTTAACGAACAAGGGGGAGAACGGTAGTTAGGGGGAAACATCAGTACAGGCCAACCCTCATCACGGTAGACGGGTCTTATTCACATCGATATTTAATTGGTGAAACATGAATACAAATTGCAACTCTAAGCATACCATTTATTAAAAGACTGAAGTTTCGTCAACATATTGTGATATATGAAAGCCCCATACGAACTAAAAATAAGCATGTGAGCTCTTCGTAAAATATGTTTTCAAGGCAGTTTTGAAATCCAATATGGCAGCTACGTTTTTCATGGACGGTTCTCATCAGTGACGGACACCATCTTTCCCCAGCCTTCCAGCACTCATTTGAACAATGTTAGCGTATGTATGTAACGTTTATTGATCTTACTCAAGATTGCAGTTGTAATCAGCACAATAAAACAACATTTTGTTTGCCTATATTGTGAAAGTATGAAACTTGTATTCCGGGGTTATGGTTGGAACTGAATTCATTCTTACCTTGTAATCGGCGGTTTTTATCCTTACTGCCATCACAACTGAAAACTCCACAGTGCTTATTTGATTGTTATTATACACATTTTGGTCTCAGTTCACTACCACATTGCACTTTAAACCCGTTGCTGTTCCTGTTTCTAAGGCGCGCGCGCCATAAACACAATTACAAACAGCAGACGACGACAGACGCGAAACTGCAAAGTTTTATTCCCTAAACTGTTTACTTTACTCGTTATTTAGTTTAAATTTACATTGTTATTTAAAAATTTTGATTTAATTCATGTATTATTATCCCTTTTTTGCGCAACCAAATTACCCGAAAAATTACAGATATTTCTAACGTAGATAAAATCAAATGTTTCTAACGTTTTCGTACATCTGGCTGCCGAAAACCATAGAGGAACGAATACGGAAAAGTGCATAGAGGAAAGACTACGTTTTTTTTTTTTTTGCTTTTTTGTTTTTGCTAGCACTTTTCATTGATTTCAGTCTTTATTAGTATTTTGAATTTCTTAAATAATCGTGATGCCAGAAATAAATGTAAACCTTTAATGTTTGCATGCTTAATGTTTGCATGCTAAGAATGGCAAAATCATCGTTGCCACATTAGTGGAGGCTTCACACATACGCCGTTCCATTATTATAAACTGTTTCCATGAATTCTAGTTGTCATAGTAATGCAATAATGATAAAATTGCTTTAATATTTATGTATATATACTTCCAATACATAGCCTAATTTCACCCAATTTCAACGTTTTGTTTATAGTCTTATACCCAGTGGAGGGTAAGCACATACCGAGGGTTGGCCACAGTGAATGTCCCTTCCTATTCCCGTCCTCTCTCTCTCTCTCTCTCTCTCTCTCTCTCTCTCTCTCTCTCTCTCTCTCTCTCTCTCTCTCTCTCTCTCTCTCTCTCATTTTTTAAATTTTCATAACCTATGTCCTGCTTAAACTATTTTGCGAGCACTAGTAGATGCACCTACTACATTCATCATTACGACTGAATTAAAAACTTGAAAGTATTTTAATTAATGCTATACAAGTATGAAATATATTTTCTGTTCATTTTTCGAACTTACGATAAAAGAAACAGAGAGAGAGGAGGAGAAGAGAGGACGGAGAGAGAGAGAGAGAGAGTGAATCGAGAGAGAGAGAGAGAGAGAGAGAGAGAGAGTTGAGTGGATCAGTGTATAAATATATCGGTCAATGGGCAGGTAACAACCGAGTGAATCGTTAGATATATCCACCAATGTAAACTACTATTATTAGATAGATAGATGGAAAAATCATAGAAAATAAGTTTAAACTGCAACAACTTCAGAGAGAGAGAAGGGAAGGTGAAGGAAGGAAGAAGGAGGACAGGGGTGGCGGCGGTGGATGTGGGGGGAGGTAGGTGGAGCTGTTTACTGGTGTGTTCCTATCCATTTCTGGATAATGGAGTTTTGGTCTATTAGTACAAGGACAAGTGTAGTTATTCTTTACGATTAGTGATTCACGATACCCTTATAAATTACGGCACTGGGGGTAATGCACTAAAGAAAAATCTCGCTCTGTTACGAGTGTTCGTTACAGAAATAGGTATTGCCCAAAAACCTGCTTGCACTGTCTCTGAAACCCATAGTAGACATGCTGACTTAGTTGTCCATCAAGTTTTTATAACCAAGTATTTTTTACAAGCTAGCTATTGAATAAATTTGTATTTTTCTCAGTCAAAACATATGCCCCTCAATGCTAACTTTCCTCTTTTAACGACTTTCTGGTCATTGCAAATTCGGCCCCATAATTTCTTATGGTGCGAAAACAAGACAGAGGCCCATTATGGACGAAAACGATTGCGTCACACTACGGCGATAATCCAGCAGTAAAACATCTTCATATATCCAAAAAGTAAATAATAAAGTATATATATGCGCATTACGATTATAACAAATTACATGTATAGTGATAACAATCTGCACGAATAACTGGTAAACTGTTCTGCAATGACAGTTGAGTATAGCAATTATTTACAATAGGTACGAAAGTCAAGATGTCGTGACGTCATAATACAGAACTTGAAAGAACGTTCTAATTCAGAAAAATAATTACTTAAATTTGAGTCAGAGTCGAGTTACTTTTTCAATCACTAATAATATTTTCAAATTAATCATCATAAATATGTAAATATTGATGTTTACTACTTATTAAAAAATTAGCCAAGAGCACGCTTCTCGTCATCTTACCCCAACAGCTGTTTACGCCTGGCTTGTTGTTGATGAGAAAATCGTGTTCGATTGTTGTGATAAAAGTGCTCCAGCGTCTGTGGGTACAAGTGGTGTGCGGATTTATCACAGGAAATGGTTAGTTTATTGACACAAGCTACTCCGTAAACATCGAGATGGCGTCAATCTTCTAAATACCTCGAGTTTGTAAGTAAAAATGTTGAAGCGTTTTGGTGAGATTTGCACTACGTTTGAGACCGTTTTCAGTACCCTCTGTTTAAATCTGTTTAAATCTTAAAATTTGGCCGGCCTAATTTCTAACTTGGGGAAAATACTTACTTCGAAAGGAGAGTAGAGGTCTTTAGCTCGTTTCTCACAACAACAAGTCGCGACTGATCTGCCCATCTGTGTCAGGACGCGTTATAATGTACTTTTTATTTTTTCGGAGGGTGGCTTGCATGATGGTAGCTGGCCTGCGTGGCTTGCTGTGATGATCTACCCTAACTGCTTGTCCGACAGTCGCGCGACTGGGAGGTAACAAATCACTTTTGCTTTCGCGCGGGTGTGAAGGACGTGTTCGTCATCGCTCTCTGCCCGCTTTCATCGTCGTATGCTTTGTTTATATTGTCTTTTCTACTAATTGTTTGTTTGACTTGAAAATGAAACTGTAAGTACACTGTTTTCATTTTCATTACTTAATTATGAACCAACATGGAGTTATCGCCGTAGATGCGGCGATTTCCTCTCTTTTCATGAATTGAACCCTTGAATTAGGGTAGAACATCACAGCAGGCCAAGCAGGCCACCTACCATCAATGCAAGCCACCCTCCGAAAAAGTACATTATAAACGCGTCCTGACACCCGAGATGGGCATCAGTCGCGACTTGTTGTTGGTGAGGAAACGGAGCTAAAGACCTCTACTCTCCTTTCGAAGTAAGTATTTTCTCCAAAGTTAGAAATTAAGGCCAAATTTTAAGATTTTTAAACAGAGGGGTACTGAAAACGGTCTCAAACGTAGTGCAAATCTCACCAAAACGCGTTCAACATTTTTACTTACAACTCGAGGGTATTTAGAAGAAGATGACGCCTCTCGATGTTTACGGAGTAGCTTGTGTCAATAAACTAACCATTTCCTGTGATAAATCCGCACACCATTGTACCCACAGAGCTGGAGCACTTTTATCACAACAATCGAAACACGATTTCTCATCAACAACAAGCAGGCGTAAACAGCTGTTGGGGTAGAAGATGACGAGAAGCGTGCTCTTGGCTAATTTTTAAATAAGTAGTAAAACATCAATATTTTACATATTTTATGATGATTAATTTGAAAATATTCGTTATTGAAAAAGTAACTCGACTCTGACTCAAATTTAAGTAATTATTTTTCTGAATTAGAAAGTTCTTTTAAGTTCTGTATTATGACGTCACGACATCTTGACTTTCGTACCTATTGTAAATAATTGCTATACTCAAACTGTCATTGCAGAAACAGTTTACCAGTTATTCATGCAGATTGTTATCAGCTATACATGTAATTGTTATAATCGTAATGCGCATATATATCTTTATTATTTACTTTTTGATATATGAAGATGTTTTTACTGCTGGATTATCGCCGTTAGTGTGACGCAATCGTTTTCGGTCCATGGGCCTCTGTCGTTTTCGCACCATAAGAAATTATGGGGCCGAATTTGCAATGACCAGAAAGTCGTAAAAAGAGGAAAGAAAGTTAGCATTGAGGGGCATATGTTTTGACTGAGAAAAATACAAATTTATTCAATAGCTAGCTTTGTAAAAAATACTTGGTTATAAAAACTTGATTGACAACTAAGCAGCATGTCTACTATGGGTTTCAGAGGACAGTGCAAGCAGGTTTTTGGGCAATACCTATTTCTGTAACGAACACTCTTAACAGAACGAGATTTGCTATAGTGCATTACACCCAGTGCCGTAATTTATAAGGGTATCGTGAATCACTAATCGTAAAGAATAACGGACACTGTCCTTGTACCAAGAGACAAAAACTCCATTATGCAGAAATGGATACGAACACGCGTATAAATAAAGCTCCACCTACCCTCTCCCCAAACCCCCCCCCCCCCCCCCCCAACACCCCCCCCCCCCCCCCCCTCCACCGCCATCCCTTTCTTCTTCGTTCTTACCGCCTTCATTCTCTCTCTCTCTCTCTCTCTCTCTCTCTCTCTCTTCTCTCTCTCTCTCTCTCTCTCTCTCTGTTGCCATTCGGTATGTGTTGACCCTCCAAACTGGGTATAAGACTACACACAAAACGTTGAAATTGGTGAAATTAGGCCTATGTATTGGAAGTATATATACATAAATATTAAAGCAATTTTATCATTATTGCATTACTATGACAACTAGAATTCATGGAAACGAGTTTTATAACCTGTTAAGCGTCACCCACGTAATAATACGTTTACCGCGATCTACTCGGTAGCGCCTTCAACGGGATATTACGTTCAAGGACTTTAACTGTGCTTGTCAAGCCGTCAGCCCCGTAATAATACGTTTACTCGTATAGAAAGTGTAGGAACATCATTTGGTAACACTCTCAGCACATGGGAAACTTATTTCCAGCCTGGCAACTCTTTCCTGGTGGTCGCTTATGCTAGAAAACTGCCTGTCCCTGTTGGTTTTCTTTCAATACGCTCGGGCGTTATCGAGACAAATGGATTTCGCGTTCTTTCACAATGAATGTCCCAAAGAGGAGCATATTTCTTTAGGTGAGATCAATCAAATACTAGATGAGGAGTGTGATATTGATAACCTATTTGATGATGAGAGCTCTAGTTCTGAATCCTCCAGTGATGATACAAATTTTCTTCCAATTGCGGAGTGAAGATGACTTTTCTTTGCCGATTGACTGGACTCCGAGACGAGAGAGAGAGAGATGAGAGAGACGAGAGAGAGAGAGAGGAGAGAGAGAGAGAGAGAGAGAGAATTTCCTACAGTTAATTACAGTATGAAACAACAAGCAATAAAAAATCAATATAACTTTGAAAAACTATCATCAGTGCTATGATCGCTGATACAAAAAAAGCGTGACGGTACGTTAGCAGCGAGCTCATCAGGGTGGCGGACGCTTAACAGGATAATGGAACGGCGTATGTGTGAAGCTCCACTAATGTGGCAACGATGATTTTGCCATTCTTAGCATGCAACATTAAAGCATGCAAACATAAAGGTTACATTTATTTCTGGCATACGATTATTAAGAAATTCAAAAATACTAATAAAGACTGAAATCAATGAAAAGTGCTAGCAAAAACAAAAAAGCAAAAAATAAAAAAAAACGTAGTCGTTCCTCTATGCACTTTTCCGTATTCGTTCCTCTATGGTTTTCGGCAGCCAGATGTACGAAAACATTAGAAACATTTGATTTTATCTACGTTAGAAAATATCTGTAATTTTTCGGGGTAATTTGGTTGCAAAAAAGGGATAATATACATGAATTAAATCAAAATTTTAAATAACAATGTAAATTTAAACTAAATAACGAGTAAAGTAAAACAGTTTAGGAATAAAAACTTTGCAGTTTCGTCGTCTGTCGTCGTCTGCTGTTTGTAATTGTGTTTTATGGCGCGCGCGCTTAGAAACAGGAACAGCAACGGGTTGTAAAGTGCAATGTGGAGTGAACTGA
>NC_087208.1:53114015-53198925 GCF_015104395.2 Macrobrachium nipponense | reverse complement strand
TAGAGCCCCTTCCAAGTCTAGGGTAAGAAGTGAGAGATCGGTGCCTTCAGTCACCGGTAGGAGCCAGGCTGCAGTTGTTTGCAGAAGCCTGGAGAGTAAGAGAGGCAGACACCTGGTCTCTCGACGTCATAGAGAAGGGTTACAAGATCCCTTTCATAAAACCGCCTTTCCCCCGTTGACTTCCACTCCCAGGGACTTGTCCCCACGTATCCGCTAACAAAAGCGAAAGATTCTTTTCGACTGCTCGAGCAGATGCTCGAGAAAAGAGCAGTGGAACAGGTTTTAGACCTGGCAAACGCCAGGATTTTACAACAGATTGTTTCTTGTACCGAAACAATCGGGAGGGTGGCGGCCCGTCTTGGATGTAAGTCGTTCTAAAACCTCTTCATAGAGAAGCAGAGGTTCAAGATGGAGACACCTCAGTCAGTTCTGGGGGCCTTAAGACCTGGAGATTGGATGGTATCACTCGACCTCCAGGACGCTACTTTCACGTCCCGATACATCCCCAATCGATGAAGTACCTTCGGTTCGTATTGAAAGGGAAGGTCTTTCAATTCAGGGCTCTTTGTTTCGGACTGGAGTACGGCCCCCTTTTATCTCACCATCTTAATGAAGAACGTGGCGAGGTGGCTCCATCTTTCCAACATCAGAATCTCGCTCTATCTAGACGACTGGCTCATACGAGCCTCCTCGCAGACCCGGTGCCTGAAGGATTTGAAGACGACTCTGTCTTTAGCTGCGTCCCTGGGACTTTCTGGTGAACTTCGAGAAGGTCACATCTGACCCCAACACAGTCCATCGTGTATCTGGGGATTCAGATGGATTCAGTGGCTTTTCGGGCTTTCCGTCCCAGGAACGTCAGCAACAAGGCATAGAAAAAGTGTCAGCCTTTCTAGGGAAAGATTCATGCGGGTCGGTGAGGGAATGGATGAGTCTGCTGGGGACCATTTCCTCGCTGGAGAAGTTTGTTTCCCTGGGGAGGCTACACCTCCGACCTATCTTCAGTTCTTTCTGTCGGACAGCTGGACAGAAAAGGACAACTTCGACATGAAGTTAAACATCTGGAAGAAGTGAAGAACCATCTAAGATGGTGGCTCGATCCGTGGAAGCTGTCAGAGGGCGTATCCCTCAAGCTTCAGAACCCCGACCTAGTGTTGTTCTCCGACGCGTCATCCACGGGGTGGGGAGCAACTCTAGGGGGGGAGGAAGTGTCAGGTACCTGGAGAGGGGAACAGGTAACCTGGCATATCAACTTCAAAGAGCTGGCAGCAGTTCAATTTAGCGCTCCAGTTCTTCCAGAACAAAAGTCTCCCGTCGGTGTGGTTTAGATCAACTCGGACAACACCACAGCCCTGGCATACTTGAAGAAACAAGGAGGAACACACTCTCGCTCCCTGTTTCTTTAGCAAAAGAGATCCTGCTTTGGGCGAAGGAGAGAGTTAAGTCACAATATTGACAAGATTCATTGCCGGAGTCGAGAACCGTCCGGGCAGATCTCCTCAGTCGACAAGGACAGTTATTGCCGACAGAGTGGACTCTCAATCAAAAAGTATGCCAGGAACTGTGGGGTCTTTGGGGATGCCCCTTAGTGGACATCTTCGCAACATCAAGGACGGCGAGACTTCCTCTGTATTGCTCCCCGGTTCTCGATCCGGGAGCAGTAGCAGTAGACGCCCTTCTATGGGATTGGACGGGCCTGGATCTCTACGCTTTTTCCCCCCTTCAAGATCCTGGGGGAGGTGATGAGAAAATTGCAGCATCGGAGGGGACGAGGTTGACCTTAATCGCCCCCTTTTGGCCCGCAGCGATCTGGTTCAAAGAGGTGATGTTCTACCTAGTGGATTATCCGAGATCTCTTCCGTTAAGGAAGAGATCTACTCAAACAGCCCCACTTCGAGAGGTACCACAAAAACCTCTCCGATCTGAGTCTGACTGCGTTCAGACTATCCAAAAGTTGGCTCCAGAGCGAGAGGTTTTGAACGAAATCAGTGGCTAAAGCTATCGCCACCGCGAGGAGACCATCATCAATCGCGGTTTACCAATCGAAGTGGGCAGCCTTTAGAAGTTGGTGTAAGAGAAAAGGAGTTTCCTCTACCACTACCTCTGTGAGCCAGATCGCCGACTTCTTGCTTTATCTGAAACAAGATCTAAAGTTGGCAGTGTCAACTATTAAAGGCTACAAAAAGCGTTCATCTGTAGTCTTTCGCCATAGAGGTCTTGACCTCGCTAACAAAATAAGGATCTCCATGATCTATTGAGATCTTTCGAGACGACCAAGGTACCACTACCGAAGCTACCTTCGTGGAACCTGGATGTGGTCCTAAAATATTTGATGTCAATCGTTTTGAACCTCTTTCATCTTCGTCTCTACGAGATTTGACGAAGAAAAAGGAAAATGTATTCCTAACTGCTCTGGCGACGGCGAAGAGAGTTGAGCGAAATACAGGCTATCAGCAAACACGTCGGTTTCAAAGGGCATAATGCAGTCTGCTCTTTGAATATGTCGTTCTGGCCAAAAAACGAAAACCCTTCCAATCCGTGGCCTAGAACATTCGAGATCAAGGGTATGGCAGAGATCATTGTCAAGAGCCAGAAAGAGTCCTGTGTCCTGTTAGGGCTCTTAGAGAGTATATTCGTAGAACGAAGGATTGCCGAGGTTCTGCAGAGAACTTATGGTGTTCGGTCAAGAGACCAAACATGGCCATGTCCAAGAATGCACTGGCATTCTTTTTAAGAAACACCATTAAAGAGGCGCACGCTGCTTGCAAAGACAGTGACTTGAAGATACTTAAAGTTAACGCGCACGAAGTAAGGGCTATTTCGACCTCAATAGCCTTTCAGAAAAACATGGCCCTTAAAGACATTTTAAGTGCTACTTTTTGGAGGAGTAAACTCAGTGTTCGCCTCTCACTACCTACGGGAGGTGAGAACGACTATGAAAGCTGTTACTCTCTCGGACCATACGTCGCCGCAGACACTATTTTGGGGGCAGGAGGTAGCACTCATCCTTTCCCATAGAAAAGGGTAGGTGAGTTTTTAATATTTGTATGTTTAATGGTTGTAGGGTCGGCTGCCGAGTAACAGTCGTCCCTTCCTTTAGCCTTTGGTATATGGGAGAGTTTGTTGTTAGGCTAACTTAGGTGGTGGTTTTTGCCTCGTTGCCCTCGGAAGTATGGGTCATGGTCTAGTCACATTGTGGTCCCGTCACCGTTGACAGATCATCTAGAGCGCACCAACTACTAGGTCACTACCTTGTTGGTAACTCTAGTGAAGCAGAAGCAGGCTTGGGTGCAGTAATCACGAAGTCAGCTATGCTAACAGGAAGGTAAGGAACCAAGATGTCAATCATATACAATTTATATGTTTTCTAAATTCCTTTTTTCTGTCTCTCCCACCTCCAAAGGTGGGATTCAGCTATATATATATCTGACAGGTAAGTTTCATGAACAAAATGATATTGTTAAGATACAATAAAGTTTGTTCATACTTACCTGGCAGATATATATAATTTTAGTACCCACCCACCTCCCCTCAGGAGACAGTGGAGATAGAAATCTGATAGAAAAGGGATGGGAATGGTTCCTGATACCCGCCTCCCAGCGGCGGGAATGGGTACTAACCACCCTAACTCCCACTACGTGTGTCGTAAGTTTTAGAAATTCTGTCGGACTTCAGAGAATACAGCTATATATATATCTGCCAGGTAAGTATGAACAAACTTTATTGTATCTTAACAATATCATATTTCCATGTCCCATTTCACCATTTGTCAAAAGAAATATCTTCGCTTTGTAATAGGAGACAAGATCTTTCAGTTCAGGGCTCTGTGCTTCGGTCTGTCTACAGCCCCCACAAGTATTCACCAACCTGATGCGAATGTAGCAAGATGGCTTCACCTAGAGGGGATAAAAACATCTCCTTCTACTTGGACGACTGGCTGATCAGGGCAAGTCGAAGATTCAGTGCTTGGAGGACTTAGAAGTAACAAGGAACATGATAGATTCGCTAGGGTTGCTCGTCAACTCGAGAGTCACAACTGATCCCCAGCCAGAACTTGGTCTATCTGGGATTCAGATGGATTCTCGGGGTTTTCGGGTATTATCCTTCGCAGAGAAAGAATCGCTCGAGTTTGTCGAGAATCTCGAGCTTCTTAGAGAGAAAGAACAGCTCAGCGAGGGATTACCTGAGCCTTTTAGGGACCCTGTCCTCATTGGAAAAGTTCTTCTCGCTAGGGAGACTTCACCTTCGCCCTCTTCAGTTTTTCCTCAAAGAGGTGTGAGTTGGAAGACGGGTCAACTCTCGGACATCTTCCAACTTCCACAAGAAGTAAAAGATCATCTGAAGTGGTGGATCCCTCCGCTTCAAAAGAACGAGGGCGTATCGCTTGCTCTGCAGAAACCCAGACCAAGTGTTATTTACCGACGCTTCGGAGTCGGGATGGGGAGCGACGCTAGGGAGGCAAAAGGGAGGTGTCAGGCACCTGGACAAAGGAACAGGTGTCCTGGCACATCAATTGCAAGGAAACTTGTGGCCATACACCTAGCCTTAAAGTTCTTCGAAGAGATAGTCAGAGACGGGGTGATACAGACTAAACTCGGACAACACCACGGCTCTGGCTTACATACGCAAGCAAGGAGGCACGCACTCTTTCTCCCTCTATCAGTTGACAAGACACCTGTTAACCTGGACGGAAGAAAGAGGCATAAATCTCCTCCTCACAAGGTTTGTTCAAGGGATCAGAATGTGAGAGCGGACAGACTGAGCAGGAGAAATCAGGTCCTTCCCACAGAATGGACTCTACACGAAGAAGTGTGTCGAAGTCTTTGGTCCCTGTGGGGGAGACCGCACATAGACCTGTTTGCGACGTTCCTCTCCAAAAGAATAGAGATCTTTTGCTCTCTAGTGGAAGATCCGAGAGCCTTCGCAATAGACGCGTTTCTCATGGATTGGTCGGGTGCTGGACGCATACGCTTTTCCTCCGTTTCAAAAATCCTGGGGGAAGTGCTCAGGAAGTTCGTAGCTTCGAAGAGCACGAAGTTGACACTCATAGCCCCATTTGGCCAGCCCAGGAATGGTTCACGGAGGTACTGGAGTGGATAGTGGACTTCCCCAGATCGCTTCCAAAAACAGACACGATACTACTCAGACAACCCCACTTCGAGAGGTTTCATCACAACCTCCCAGGTCTCGCTCCGACTGCCTTTCGACTATCGAAAGACTTGTCAGAGCGAGAGGCTTTTCTCGCAAGGCTGCGGGCTCTATCGCTAGAGCCCGCAGAGCTTCGACGAGAAGAGTATACCAGTCAAAGTGGGAAGTCTTTAGGAGGTGGTGTAAGGGTCAGAAGCTGTCTCCTCCAGTACCTCTATAGTGAATATTGCCGATTTCCTCCTCTTTCTGAGAGAGGAATCACACCTATCTGTCTCGACAATAAAAGGATACAGAAGCATGCTGTCTTCAGTATTCAGGAATCGAGGCCTGGACATTTGCTAACGACAAAGATCTACACGATCTAAATTAGATCTTTTGAGACTTCGAAAGCAGCTACTCCTAGAACACCTAGTTGGAATCTAGAGTGGTCCTGAAATTCCTTTCATCGGATAAATTCGAGCCTTTACATCTGGCGTTCCTTCCGCGACGTCACTAGGAAATGCTTGTTCCTGGTGGGGCTCTCGCGACAGCCAAGAGGACGAGCGAATTACACGCTCTGGATTCCACTGGTGGGGTTCAAAGGAGATGCTGCCATCTGTTCTTTCCAGACAATGTTTGTCTGGCCAAAGAACGAAAACCCGTCAAAACCTTGGCCCAGCAAGTTTTTGAGGTAAAAGGCCTATCTAACCTTGTAGGCAGAGAGATAGAGAGATCTCTCTGTCCAGTGAGAGCTCTTAAATACTATTTAGAGAGGAAGAGACAGATGGGAGCTTGTCAACAAGGTCTTTGGTGTGCGGTGAAGAACCCCAAAAGACTCATGTCCAAGAACGCCTTGGCTTTCTTTGTGAGAAGCGTAATTACGGACGCTCACAAGAACTGCTCGGAGGAATCCTTCGGTCTTCTAAAGGTCAAGACTCATGAAGTGAGGGCAGTAGCAACGTCTTTGGCGTTCCAAAAGAATATGTCTCTAAAGAATATCATTTGAGACTACATATTGGAGGTGCAATTCAGTGTTTGCATCTCATTATCTGAAGGATGTGAGAGTGACCTATGAGAAGTGCTTTCTCGCTAGGTCCTTTTGTATCAGCAGATACAGTACTGGGTCTTGGAGCAAAGACTGATCCTTAATTTTGTGTTCTTATCGTACAAAAACCCTCTTGTCAGATATGTGCTTGGTTTTCTATTAGCAAGCTCACTACTGTCGCACGGGAGCAGAGTGTCATTGCTGGTAGGGGATCAAGGGTATGTATGACTAGTAGGGGAGTACAAAAAAATTTTTTTTTTGTTGTTGTATATTTGTAATGAAAGTGTAATTATGTTTCGTTTTCCGTTTTTGGTTGTTTGTAAGGAGTTTTCGGGGATAACTCCTACAATTTATTTAGAACTAACATGGGATGTTAGGATCAGGTGATCGGGATCGGTTTTGTGCTCCTTGAACAAGGTGTATTGTCATGTTAGTGGAATAGCACCCAATGACAAAGGCCTTTGAGCTCTGCCGAGTAAGTGGATAAGACCCCATTGGCAGACCCACAAGACTCTTAGCCATAGATCAATATCTCGCTGAGGCTCTGAGGCTAAGCAGACTCCAAGGCAGTAGCCGCGAAGTCTTCAGCCTAATAAGGTAGGAACCAAGGTGTTTATTAATACCTACAACATATGTTGTTTACCTGTCTATTCAGTTGTTAGCTGTCTCTTACCCACCCACCAATGGGTGCTAATCAGCTAAGTATATATCTGGCAGGGAAGTTGAATGTATAAAAATGATATTGTCATGTTACAATAAAGTTTTATACATACTTACCTGACAGATATATACGATTAATGGCCCACCCAGCCTCCCCGCAGGAGACAGGTGGAAGAGAAGAATTCTGATTAGAAAACGGGGATGGTTCCTAGTCCTGCCACCCAGGGCAGGGCGGTAGATCACCTGACCTACCTGTAGCGTGTGCGCGAAATTTGAAATTCTGATTTATTGGTTGGAATGGTTCCCGGTACCCGGTAGAGGGCTGGAAGCGGGAGTAGAGGGATCACCTGTCAAACCATTAGCGCTAACCGCGAATTTCAAATTCTGCCGTGACGTCAGGAGACGACAGCTATATGTAACCACCGGGTTAAGTATAAGTGAAACTTTATATTATATGTCATATTTGTAATTCATTGGTGGCTTATGAGCAAATTGTCGTGCATTTCTTAGAATTAATTTTCTTCCAGTCGAACACCAATGGCGAGAAGACCTCGGGTACCTCCGAAACCAAAAACAGTAGAAAGGAAGATGGAACAAGACCCTGTAGAGGTATTTTGTCGTATACGTCCTAAAGAAAATCCAGAGGAAGAACCGTGTGTGGTTGTGGTAGATACTCGCACTGTCAAGGTGAGTAGTAAAACAGAACTTGGATTTTGTTCATGACACTTACCTGCCAGATATATATATAGCTGTATTCTCTGACGACTGACAGAATTTTGAAACTCCCGGCAAACGCAGTGGTCGGCTAGGTGGTTAGTACCCATTCCTGCCGCTGGGAGGGGGTTACCAGGAACCATTCCCATTTTCTATTCAGATTTTTCTGTCGCCGGTTGGTAAACAACTGTTTACAGACCTCCGCCTAAGATTTTGAAAACCCCATTTGTCACTTGAGTATTTGGATTGTCTTTTGGTTTCGGACTTGGCTTAGTGATTTGGCATACGCTATTGTGGTTTGGATTTTTATTTTGCTTTTGATTTTTCTTAGAATTGAGATGTCTGGATCTAGTTCTACTAGTTTCAGAGTGTGTGGTGTAGAAGAATGTAAGGTGAGGCTACCAAAAGCCTCGGTAGATCCTCACACGGTGTGTGTGAATTGTAGAGGGCATGTTTGCTTGTTGGATGATAGGTGCAAAGAATGTGAAGTGTTAACTAATGTCGAATGGAAGGCGTATGAATCTTACATTCGTAGACTTGAGCGTGACAGAATTAGGAGGTCTTCCTCCAGGAGTGCTTCTGTCAAAAGTCAAAGGGATAAAGTTGCTCAATCTAACATAACTGTAGAAAATGTTACGCATAACCCTGTAATTTCACCTTCAGATAAGGAAGTGATCGTTACCGAAGGGAATGCCCTTTCTACCATTTTGGAATCAATTCGGAACCTTGAATCGAAAATGCGAGTGCTACAATCTAATGTGCAAAAGTGTAGTGATAATGTTGGTGCCCCTAGTGATGTGGAGGGGGCGTGTGGTCCTATAATGCCTCCAGGTTGAGACCTCTGTCGGACTCCCAGAACACAGGGAATGGACATGTCGAAGGGGAACGAAGGAGGGTTACGGGAATTATTAAACACCGTCTTGGCGTCCCTTCGGCAGATCCTGAAGACGCATCCAGGCTGCCAAAGATCATGCGCAAGCTCGAATCTTGAAGGAATGCTTCTCTTCCTCCGAGACGTCCTCACCTCATCGTGGGTGGGAATCTCGGAAGGCCTCTCCAATTGAGAGTGGTAAGGAAGACGTAAGACGTCGCACTGGCGGCCACCGTCTTTCTCGCCCTCTTAGGAAAGGTCTTACGGAAGAGGACGCAGCCTCTCCAATTGAGAGTGGTAAGGAAGACGTAAGACGTCGCACTGGCGGCCATCGTCTTTCTCGCCCTCTTAGGAAAGGTCTTACGGAAGAGGACGTTTCATCGGGAGATCGAGAGCGTTCTCCGCCTCGATTTACGCTTCGGTCTTCCCCGGAAGACTTCGAGGACAGTATCCCACATAAGAGATTCAGGACGCTTTCGGAGCGTCCTGATTCGAGTCCGGAGAGAAGGAAGAACAGAAGGCGTTCCCCTCGCCCATCTTCTCAAGGGTGATCATTCATCATATGGTTCTTCACCATCAAAAAAGGCTCTCATAGCGATTCGACAGCAGTTGGATGCGTTTTTCGCCAAGAAAGAAGAAAGATCGCGTAGTCGTAAAAAAGATCTATGGCTACCCTTCAAGAAATCTAGACGTTCTCCTTCGGCTTCTCTTCATTCTTCATCCTCTTCTGATTCGTCGCCTTCTAGACCTCGTTGACTCATTCAGGAACGCGCAAGCAGTCCTACTGATAGAGTCTCTAAAAGTATTGGCGGAAGAGAAAAAGACATTAGATGTCGCACAGGCGGCCGTCGTCTTTTCCAAGAGTAAGAGTCGAAGAATGTTCAGAAGGATCGCTCGGAAGTAGAATTGGAAGGAATTAATCTTGGCTTGCAGGAAGAGAGTATTCGACAGAAGAAAACGCCTTACTCATCAGGACGCTCGTAAGGCGTTTTACGTCGGGACGCTCGGTGTCGTAAACGTCGGTTGGATAGACTTGAAACTCACAATGTTAGTTCAGAAGAAAGGCATCCTTTAAAAAGTGCGTCTCTTCTTCCGTTTCTTCATCTTACATCAAAAAGACGAAGAATGTACATGTTTGGAGTTCGGACGATCTGGCGCGTTCTTTGAAAACTAAGAGAACACTGAGCGAGAGGCTGAGAGCCAGCAGCAAGCTAGCGCGAGCCACGTTCCAACAGCCAGCAGCGAGCCGCGTTCCCAACAGACTAGCGCGAGCCGCGTTCCAACAGACTAGCGCGAGCGGTACCAGACTAGTGCGAGCCTCGTTCTTACAGATAAACGCGAGCCGCGTTCCAGCAACTGAGCGCGAGCCGCGTTCCAGAACTTTTCTCTTGGCGCAAGGCGCCTTCAAAGAGAAAACAGATGGCTAGACTTAGGAGCCTTATAGTAGAGTGGCAATCAGAAGGATGCTTCCATTGAACGTTTACTGGCAAGAGGCTCGTAAAAGAAGACTAGAGGCGCTCGGAACTATCAGGGCGCACGGGACCTTCCACGCAAGCGGAACGTTCCAGGAGCGAGTCTCCTTTCTAGCGTGCGGAACATTCCAGGTGCGCGGAACTATCCAGACGCCAGGCGCTAGGCGCAAGGATCCAGGCGCCAGGCGCAAGGATCCAGGCGCCAGGCGTCAGAATATTCCAAAATCTTCATTTGAGAGAGAGATCAGTCGCGAGACTCCTCTTTGATTTTTTTGCAACTTTTTCCCCTGGCAAACCAAATGTGCAAGATGTCGCAACAGGCGGCCGTTGTTTTTGTCAGAAGGATTCTGATACTAAGAGAAGCCCCTTTTCATTATTCAGAAGACTCCTGTGTTAGGCTCCTGTGTTAGGCAGTTCCTCCCAATGCGGACTCTCTCCTTCATCCATGCTCTTCCCTCGTTTTGAGGAGGCAAGAGCTTTGGGAGTTTTTCTTAATAAGAATCTCATCGACGTTTGGGTATGATGGCGGATAGGAAATATCTACTTCCTTCCGTAAACCCTAGTGATGAACAAGAATTCTGTCTCTTCGCGATTTATGAGGAAATCACGAAGATTTAAAGAGTTCCTGGATTAACTTCCTTCCTTAAGGATATATATATGCTCTTTCTATCGTTCTATTAACGAAAAGAACGAAGATAGTAGAAGGTAGTAGAGTTTCTGCTGTATGAGAATACGATACGGTCAAATCATAAACACATAACGTAGTTACTTCTTTGCTGTGCAACTCAATTACCAGTATCCTTCTACGACTTTCCTAGGAAGGACTACGCTTAAAGGGATTGTTAAGACAACACCTACTTAGCTTCTAGATTTATCAAAGTCTTGTTTCGCCTAAATATGCTGTAATAAGAACTTCCTGAAGTTCGATAATAATTTTATAAGATTCCTTTATTAAATGGAGTAGCTGGCAACTCTGGAAGAGTAAGGCCAGACGGCTAACGGAGACTGCTTTCGCTGAGAGCCTGAGACCAACGCAGTACCATGTAGGTGTCAGTCATGAGCGGTCGGGTTAATCTCTCTCTCCTGCGGGATGGAATAACTATCCGTATCTCTCCCCTACAATCGCGGTCTTAACCTCGGATTGAGGGGATAGCAATACCTCAATATGACAAGAGTAGGATATCATGTACTTCTAATGGGATCTATTTTGTGGCCACAGATTCTATGTTCCGACAAGATGGAACTGCTCCTCATCAAACTTCTTTGAGAAATTTTTATGAGGGAATTCTTTGTTTCTCTTGGTCCCAAACGATCAAGAAGACAAGTGAATTTTTTGAGCATTGGAATCTCGCATCAGATTCTATGGAGATTAGGCAATGGGTTCTTGCCAGCATAGTATGTCTGGCAAAAGAACTAAAACCCCCTATTCCTGATTCAATGTTTTCAGATTGAGGTTTCGTTGTCCAGGCAGGGTACTTACGTTTTCATCTACAGTAGAATGGTTAAAACGTTTGCCTACAGAGTCTTTGGAATGCGATGACGGCTCGAAATGCTTCCCAGAAGGTGTTCAGAGGGATACAATAAAGAGCTAGAAATCAGGAGTACTCCCAATTTCAGCTCGGAGTCTCCTTCGACTTCCAAGCTTCTTCCCTTCCTTCGGATAAGGATAGGGAAGATTCTGCAACGAAAAGCCCCTTCAACAGGTAAGAAGAGATCTCGTGAGCAAGGGAAGTACTCAAGAAGGATCCTCCTCGGAGGAAGACTCTTATCTCTCATACTGTTAGATATCCTATCGTATACTGGATGTAGCTGACTACAATCACCTCCCCTTGCCAGAGAGGCCAAAGCTCAAAGTGGAAGAATTTCTTCCACCCTTCTTCAGTCTTGTGATTTACTATTGTGGATGTTCAGGACTTTCGGACAATGTAGCGCCAACCAGGAGCCTTATGCTAAAACAGGCGTAAAAAATGCCAGAGGCAGACAGCCCCAAGAACACTGTCATTGTCTGATGAGGAGAAAGACCGGGCCTACAACCTGACACAGATGCGCTAGATGTGAACATATAGGACAGATAAGAGTGTCCAATGTGGACAATGCCAGACATCCTCGAGACTCTACCAAGCTCGAAGCTCCGGCAAGTGGGGAGGAGCCAACCAGGCGCGAGGTGCCAGCCAGGCGCGAGGCGCCAGGCAGGCACAAAGCGCCAACCTGGCGCGAGACGCCAGCCAGGCACAAAGCGCCAACCTGGCGCGAGACGCCAGCCAGGCTCTAGGCGCGAATCTCCAGCTAAGGCGCGAGACGTCAACCAGATGTGAGGTGCCAGTCAAGCGGAAGGTACCAGACAAGCGCTAGGCTCCAACCAAGAGCGAAGCACCAGCCAGGCGCGAGGTTCCTGCCAGGCTTCAGGCTTCAGACGGGAGAGATGCATTTCAAGAAAGCCCTGGTCTTCTTTGAAACATGGAGATGGAGATCTCCTAAGCACTTCATAAGTGACTTGATTCCTTCAAATAGCTGAGAATTAAAAGCGCAGGAAGTGCGCGCTTTTGCAAATTCTTGTTCTTTACATAACAATATGTCATATAAGACATATTAGCTGTGTTGTACGGTAGAGGCAACTCTGTGTTGACTTCTCATTACACAAAGGATGCCAAGTTAACCTACGAGAGATCCTTCTCTTTTGGTTTATACGTTTCTGCGGATACGTTACTGGGATAAGGAGCCGACACTGATCCTTAACTTTGAGTTAAAGTTATTTAACTTAGTGAAATCTTTGGGGTTTTTGAAAGGAGTGTGGGGATAACTCTTTTCAATTTGAGCGTGAACCCTCGTGTTAGGATCAGGTGATTGGGATCGGTGTTGCGCTCCTTCATAAGGTGTATTGTCATAGAAGTGGTCCAGTACCCATTGACAAAGTCCTTTCAGGCTCTGCCGAGTAAGCGGTTCATACCCCATCGGCAGACCCACAAGAACTCTTAGCCATAGATCACATATCTCGCTAAAGTCTTGAGGTGATGCAGACTACCGGGCAACAGCCACGAAGTCTACCACCTATCAGATAGGAACCAAGGTTTATTTATACCTACAACATATGTTGTTTACCTGTCTATTCCATGTTAGCTGTCTCTTACCCTCCACCAAAGGGTGTCAATCAGCTATGTATATATCTGACAGGTAAGTTGATTGTATGAAAATGATATTGTTATAATACAATAAAGTTTCATACATACTTACCTGGCAGATATATACGATTAATGGCCCACCCAGCCTCCCCGCAGGAGACAGGTGGAAGAGAGAAAATATGAATAGAAAACGGGAATGGTTCCTAATCCTGCCACCCAGGGCTGGACGGTAGATCACCTGACCTACCTGCAGCGTGTGCTGCAAAATTTGAATTTCTGTCGGGGATGACGGAGTCTTAGCTATGTATATATCTGCCAGGTAAGTATGTATGAAACTTTATTGTATTATAACAATATCATTTTAAAAGAATCCACGATTGGATGGAATCCAAAAAGACGAAGGGCAAGACTTCTTTTGCACTTCCCCCCACAAAGCTTAGTGGAAGATCAGGGAAGTGGTATGAGACAGAAGAAGAAGCAGGTTTAAGAATCTCTTCTTCTGCACAAGGTGATTTTGCCAACTTAGTGGAGGCGCCTAGAAGATCTTACCTGGCATCAGCAAAAGTTTCTTGGACAATGTCAGAGATAGATCACCATCTCAAAGGCCTTTACAAAACTCTAGAAGTTTTTAACTTTCTAGATTGGTGTTTGGGCGTCTTGGATGTGCAGTCTAGAAGCCCAGATTCTATTTCATTAGAGGACTTAGCGAGTATTTTGTCATGTATGGACAGGGCAGTAAGGGATGGCTCCGACTAACTGGCATCACATTTTGCGTCGGGAGTCCTGAAGAAACGCGCACTTTTCTGTAGCTTCACAGCTAAGTCAGTGTCGCCTGCGCAAAAAGCAGAATTGTTGTTCGCTCCCTTTTCTGCTCATCTTTTTGCTCAATCGATGGTAAAGGATTTGTCAGTGAATCTCCAAGAAAGAGCGACGCAGGACTTATTGTCTCGGTCTTCGAAATGTCCTACTGATCAGACATCTTCACGAACCACGCAAGCTTCTAGGAAGAATTATAAGCCCTTTCGTGGAAGAGCCTCCTCGAGAGCCTCTGCTCGAGGGAGGAGTTTCCCTAGGGGCAGAGCCCCCTCAAAAACCAGGGGAAAGAAATGACTTTTCGGCCCTCCAGGCACCAGTCGGGGCGAGACTCGCTCTTTTCGCAGAAGCATGGAGGATAAGAGGGGCGAACTCTTGGTCACTCGAAGTGATCGAGAAAGGTTACAAGATCCCGTTTCTATCAAAACCTCCATTAAGCATAGAGCCAATAGACCTTTCGCCCTCTTATCAGAATTCGAAGCAACAGATCTTGTTAGACCTTTTGGATCAAATGTTGGAAAAGAGAGCAGTAGAAAGAGTGGTATCACGGAACTCACCAGGCTTCTACAACAGGCTTTTCCTGGTTCCGAAGCACTCGGGAGGATGCAGACCTGTCCTAGACGTAAGCAGGCTGAATCTTTTCGTAAGGAAAATAAAATTCAAGATGGAAACTGCACGAATCTGTTTTTAGCATCCCTGAGACCAGGAGATTGGATGGTGTCCTTGGATCTCCAAGACGCCTATTCCCATCTTCCGATCCACCCTCGGTCCGGAGGAAGTTCCTCAGATTCGTCTTGAAAGGACAGGTCTTCCAATTCAGAGCTCTCTGTTTCGGGCTGAGTACAGCCCCTATGATATTCACGCTTCTAATGCGAAATGTAGCAAGATGGCTCCATCTCTCTAAGATAAGAGTCTCACTCTACTTAGACGATTGGCTGATCCGGTCCACGTCGAAGGAAAAGTGCCTGGAGGACCTGCACACAACATTACAGCTGACGAAGGACCTAGGTCTTCTGGTCAACTTCGAGAAGTCCCATCTGATTCCCACACAGTCCATCGTGTATCTGGGGATTCAGATGGATTCAGTGGCTTTTCAAGCATTTCCATCCATATAACATCAGCTAAAATGCTTAGAGAAAGTATCGGTCTTCTTAGAGAAGGAAATATGCTCAGCGAGGGAATGGATGAGTCTGCTGGGGGCCATTTCCTCGCTGGAGAAATTTGTTTCTCTGGGAAGGCTGCACCTCAGACAGCTTCAGTTTTTCCTAGCAGACAACTGGAAGAACAAGAAAGACCTAGACGAGATTTTGAGAATCCCTCAGTTGATCAAAGAGCATTTTTGAAGTTGGGGGTGTCCGATCCCGGATCAAGCTATCGGAAGGGATGTCCCTCAAAGTTCTGAGCCCAGACCTAGTGTTGTTCTCAGACGCGTCCATGACGGGCTGGGGAGCAACACTGGGGGAGGAGGAGGTGTCAGGCCTCTGGAGAGGGGAACAGAGGTCCTGGCACATAAACCTCAAGGAGCTAGAAGCGATTCGATTGGCACTTCAATGCTTCGAGTCGAGGATTGTGGGACGAATTGTACAAGTCAACTCGGACAACACCACGGCGCTCGCGTATATCAAAAAACAGGGAGGAACTCTATCTCGGTCCCTGTTCAGGATAACGAGGGAAATCTTACTTTGGGCGAAAATAAGAAATATAACGATTCTAACGAGATTCGTTTCAGGACAGCAGAACGTTCATGCAGATCTTCTCAGCCGTCAACATCAAATGCTTCCAAACGAATGGACTCTCCATCCAGAGATTTGCAAAGAGTTATGGAAACTTTGGGGACGTCCACTGGTAGACCTCTTCGCGACAGCGAAAACGAAGAAGCTTCCTATTTACTGCTCTCCGGTTCTGGACCCAGGAGCAATAGCGATAGACGCCATGCTTTGGAATTGGAAAGGGATGGATCTCTACGCCTTTCCTCCATTCAAACTCCTGGGAGAGGTAATAAGGAAGTTTGCGGCGTCGGAAGGAGCAAGAATGACGTTGATCGCCCCCTTTTGGCCTGCAAGCGACTGGTTCACAGAGGCCATGTCATTTCTGGTAGATTTTTCCCAAGGACACTTCCAAGAAAAAATCGATCTACTCAGACAGCCCCACTTCGAGAGGTATCACAGAAACCTTCTCCGCTCTGAGGTCTGACTGCATTCAGACTATCCAAAAGTTGGCCAGAGCGAGAGGTTTTTCAGGATCGGTGGCAAGAGCTATTGCCAACGCTAGAAGAACATCCTCTCAAGCTGTCTACCAATCGAAGTGGGCTGTCTTCAGAAGTTGGTGTAGAAGGGAAAATATTTCCTCCTCCACGATCTCTGTGAGCCAGATTGCTGATTTCCTCCTACATCTTAGGAATATAGACAAACTTTCAGTGTCAACGATTAAAGGCTACAAAAGTATGCTGTCAACGGTCTTCCGACACAGAGGCTTGGATTTATCAAATAATAAGGATATTGTCTTAAGGTTTTTAATGTCAGCCTCATTTGAGCCTATGCATGCTGCCTCTTTGAAAGATGTAACTAGAAAAGCTGTTTTCCTAACCGCTCTGGCAACAGCTAAGAGGGTTAGCGAAATTCAAGCTATGAGTAAACATGTGGGTTTCAGAGAACACAATGCGGTGTGTTCGCTGAGCCCCTCGTTCTTAGCTAAGAACGAGAACCCATCCAACCCCTGGCCTAAAAGCTTTGTTATCAAGCGGTTATCAGAGTTCGTCGGACGAGAGCCAGAGAGAGTTTTGTGCCCTGTCAGAGCTCTCAAATTTTATCTGGAAAAGACCAAACAATGTAGAGGCCCGTCAGACAACCTGTGGTGTTCGGTCAAGAGGCCGGAATTACCAATGTCTAAGTGCGTTCTTCTTGAGAAGCACCATCAGGGAAGCTCATTCGTCCTGCACAGATGGTGATCTTAAACTGCTAAAAGTTAATGCTCACAAAGTTAGAGCGGTAGCTACTTCGGTGGCTTTTCAGAAAAATATGGCACTCAGTGATATCTTGAGTGCCACATTTTGGCGAAGCAACTATGTGTTCGCTTCACACTACCTCAGAGATGTGAAGGCGACATATGAGAATTGCTACTCGCTTGGACCATACATTTCCGCGGATACAGTATTGGGGACGAGAAGCAATACAAACCCCATCCTTTAGAAAATGGATGTGTGTGATTTTAATTATGGGTTTGTTTTTATGGTTGTAGGGTTGGCCGCTTGAGGCGGTCTTCCCTTTAATTAGCCTAAAAGTTATGGGACTAACTTTAGTTGGGCTAGGTTAGGTGGTATTTGTTATGCTTCGTTGTCTTCAGTATGGTCAATATGGTCTAGTCACATTGTGGTCACGCTCCCGTTGACAGATCATCTAGAACTATCCAGCTATACAGGTCACTACCTTGCTGGAAATTCTAGTTAAGCAGAAGCAGGCTTGGGTGACAGTAATCACGAAGTCAGCTATGCTAACAGGTAAGGAACCAAGATGTCAATCATCTGCATGTTATGTGTTTCCAAAATCCTTCTATTCTGTCCCTTCCCACCTCCAATGGTGGGATTCAGCTATATATATATCTGGCAGGTAAGTGTCATGAACAAAATGATATTGTCATGATACAATAAAGTTTGTTCATACGTACCTGACAGATATATATAATCAAGTACCCACCCACCTCCCCTCAGGGGACAGTGGTAGAGAAAATCTGAATAGAAAATGGGAATGGTTCCTGGTATCCGCCTCCCAGCGGCGGGAATGGGTACTAACCACCTAGCCGACCACTGCGTTTGCCGGGAGTTTCGAAATTCTGTCGGTCGTCAGAGAATACAGCTATATATATATATCTGTCAGGTAAGTATGAACAAACTTTATTGTATCATGACAATATCATTTTTAGATAGTTGTGAAGGAAGTAAAAGATTGATTTGAATTTTTGCTGTTAATCAGACTTATTTAGTCGGTTTCCTGTGCTTCCTAAAGATTAAGAAGTTTGAAAATTGATGTTGTACACAGTCCCATTTTAGGGAAGTACTAAGTGATGTAGCTAAAGAAACTTAGATATATTCTGAATTCATTTGCATTATTTTTATTTTGCTATTTTAACACTTAGATTTTGTAGCCTTTATTTTTATTTTTTAAATTGGCTTGAGTTTCACTAGGACTGTCAGATCTTAGGCGAAGCATTTAGAACAGAATCTTTTTTGATAAAGTAAAATACTAAGTTTGTTCTGATACGTAATACAAACCTTTCGGTCCTTTAACAATAGGAATGTAACTTGTGGCATAGCTGGAATTATGGCCGTTGAATCTTGAACAAGGTGGTTAGCCAGTAACTACCATGGGGCAGGCTAGCCTGCCCGGATGTAAACACTCCACTTTACTTTCGGCCATCTTCCAAGGAAGACGTGTGTTTGTGAGCTCCGGCTGACTGGTCGTTAATCTTTTTTCCCGGTGGGATCCTTTTGGTTTATTTTTTTGTATTTAAATAATTATGCATATACGGTGTTTGATATTAATACTAAACAAAGGTTTGTCCTTGGTTTTCCAATTAATATACAAACCCACTTTGTGTTAAAGAGCCGGCGGCTAAGGTATGCCAACACATTTATATTCTTTCGCCCTTTAACACTGGCTCAGACCTGCATGTGGACGAGATATGTATTTATCGTGAGGATGAGACATGTATTTAACGTAAGTGATATTGATCCTGTAAGGGGAAATGTATTCATCCGGAAATTACGCTTACGCTTGGTAATTACCAAGGGAACTTCAAAGGTTTGTCCGTGTTTTGTTGTTATGGTAATTTCTCTTCTCCTTCTTCCTTTCACTTACTATCGGAAGAAGGTAGAAGGAAGGGAATGCGGTGCTGATGTTGGGGATCTCCTCTCACTTCGGAGGGCGGCGCCCTTGGATGTGTGAGGAGTATCCTCATTACTTTAATTTTTGTTTTTTCCTTATTTTAGTGGTGATTGTGTTTTCAGCTTGGATGCTCTTCGTGTTGGTTATCCTAACCAACACGAATTGTACCTATGACTCGTAGCATGTTGCGTACCGATCCTCGAGTGTGTGTACTGATCCCCTACTGATAATCATTTTCATTACCACTACTACCCAGGAGTTATGTCACTGGACGAAGCTGTTGCGCTGTTCTGTGAGGTTATCTACTCCTGATGGTAGAAGTTTGGCAGAAGGAGAAACCGAAGAGGAAGAGAGCTCGTCAAGTGTCGTCATCCTCCTCTTCGAGATCTTCATATCTTCATGCCTCCCCCCCTTCAACTTTTAGGCTTTGCCATAAGAGAAGGTGGTCTCCCCTCCTAAGAAGTCTCGTCACGGGACTTCCAAGGGTCTGTCTCGCTCCGGTGAGACAGGTGGGTCTTCCGCTGGTCCTCCCATTCCGGGCCCGTCTCTCCTTCCTCGGGGAGGAAGCAGACGGGGACCATGGAGGTACTGGCCACTGCTGGTATCTCCTCTCCCGGTTCCGAAGGTTCCACCTCTGGACCGGGAACTGTCTCGGCCACCCGCTTGCTAGCTTTACCAAGTGTACGGTCACCAGCCAGGGTGCAGACTGCGGAGTTCGCTCCCTGTGTCAGGACCCAGGCACGGAGCGGAAGATGGTAGGAGTCGCTCGGGTGACTCTCGCCAGACCGGCGATCCCTCTCGCAGCGATCGTCCGGTGCTCAGGGTTGACGTGACGTTCCCGCGGGTCCGTGCACGCAGAGACCGGTGGAGGTGGGCCATCCAGCCCTCTTTTAATTAATCCTTCTCTTTCAAAGACAGCCCCACCCAGACGACGGTCGCGTCGCGCGACCGACCAGTCTCGGGGGTGGCAGACGCTTCACCTGCCAGGTAGGAGTTTCGTAGCCCTCCTCGAGGAAGCGTTCTCTCCACTGCTACTCCCGCAGGCCCCTCCGGACAGGTGCAGTTGGGCCTTGTTGCTTCGCCAACTGCCCCAACTCCGTCCTGAATGGAGGACCTGTCGATTGTCCTGAGGAACTGGTGAAGAGGAAGTCTAGGAAGAAGAGGAAGGTGTCGCCATCGTCTTCTGCTGCCTCTTCCCCTTCGACTTCTGAGGCCCCCAGGCGAAGAAGAAGGAGGTAGCCTTTTCCCCCCCTAAGAAGTCTTGCTCAGAAACCTCTAAGGGTCTGTCCAACTACAGTGGGACAGTTGGGGCTTCCGCTGGTCCTCCTGTTCCTTCAGGAACGGGGCCCGTCTCTCCTTCCGCAAGGAAGATGACGGGGACTGGAGCGGTACTGGCTAACACTCGTACCTCCTCTCCTGGCGCCAGAGGTTCTGCCTCGATGCCAGGTACCGTCTCGGCCTCTCGTTCACGAGAGGTACTGAGTGTACAGTCACCTGCGGGTGACTGTGCAGCCAAGACCCAGGCAACCGAGTTTGCTCGGCGCCAGGATCCAGGCACGGACCAGAAGACTGGTGGGAGTCGCCCAGGTGACTCCCACCAGGCCAGCGATTGCTCTCGTGGCGAGTCGCCGGCACCCAGGGTGGACGCGACGGCCCCAGACCAGCCGCGGGCTGAGGCGAGGAAGCGGTCCCCTCGGTTGCCTGGACCAGCCGGTGTGACGCGCCGTGAGGACAGGCCTCGCTCCCACCGCGACAGCGGACTCTGCTGGTCCCCTGACCGCCACTTACACCAGGACTGGGTGGAGAGGGGGACCAGCAGCAGCTCTTCTGATGCTCAGGACCGGTCCAGCTGCTCGACCGGGCCTGCAGATCGATCGCCACTGCGGGTTGGCGAGCGTCTGCAGCCCCCCCTCCCCAGCACGCTGGTTCTGCCGGGGGGGGGGGGGGGGGGAGCGTCAGGCCTACCTCTCCTATCCTTTCTACTTCCTCAGGCTACACCCGGAAGAGCGAGGCAATCAGGAGTGATTGCAAGGGGCGCGCTCCCACCGCGACAGCGAACTCTGCCGTTCCCCTGACCGCCGCTCCCACCGGGACCGGACAGATAGGGGAACCAGCAGCAGCTCTTCTGACACTCAGGACCGTCGCCGCTGCTCTTGGTCTAGCTGCTCTCCCCCGGAGAGCCACTCAACCAGTGCAGCCCGATCACCAGCAGCTCTCCTGAAGAGACTGACGCTCCGTTCTTGGTCCAGCGTTTCTCCCCCAAGAAGACCGCTGGTCCAGACCGGCAGCTCGATCGTCACCGTGGGTTGGTGATTGCCTGCAGTCCTCCCAGCCTACTGATTCTGCTAGTGGGCAGGGTAGGAGCATCAGGTCTCCCTCACCTTTCCCTTCAACCTCCTCAGGCTACACCGGGAGGAATGATGCAAACAGGAGTGACCGTGAGGAATGCACTTCTTATGGTCCGGCCATGGGCCTGGTTTGGTCTTGGGACCAACAGATCCTCGCTCAAGTGGTTGGAGGAGATTGTTGGGGGCTGGCGAGGACGAATGACACTTCCCAGACTCTCGGAGGGACCATCACCGCTGTTCACGTGACGGTCCATCTGGACCACGCACTCAGATACCAGGGTGGGCTCCCCCTTCAGTCTTCTTGAGAGGTGTCGACCTCGACAAGGACTGGGACGCATCAGAGGACGGTATCGGCTCTCTCCTGTCAGGTGCTCGCTCAGCCCCACCCAGACAATGGTCACGGTGGCAGCAGACGTTTAGTCTACAGTACGAATTCGTAACCCTCGGGAAAACGTTTTCTCCAGACGGTGACGTTTTCCTAGACTGAGCCGCCATCACCGCATGGTGATGGCTGCTCGTACTCGCTTCTCTGACTGCTAGTTCTGCTGGGAAGGCAAGCGAGTATCCAATCTTCCTCCCCCATTCCCTCTCTCCCTATGGCTGCGAAGGGAAGGGGAGGGATCCTGCAGAGCGTTCTCTGTAGGATTCCACGTCGGGGACTGCGTTCCTGGGGGGACCTTCGGGTCCTACCGGACGTTAGTCCCCGTCGTTGAGGAAGGATCTTGCCCCATCCTCGATTTCTACGGGAATCGGGAGGACCACCACCCGATGATCGTCTGACAAATTCGGTGGGGGTTTCACCGAGTGCTTAGAGTTCTTCGGAATTTCTAGCACTCTCCGAGTGTTCTGGTCTTCTACGATCTGCAAATACTTGGGCGAAACCATGGTCCAGAGTGGGCTAGACGAGAATCCCAGATAATTGTTAGTACGATAATCGGGTATCTCGCCCAATGCTCGAATTCCTGGAATTTCTAGCGTTCGAGAAAAGCGCTGCTGCTGAAGGAAGAATCTTCATTAGAGAATGAAGGGTGTCGGCTTCCAGTCCTTATTCTTGTTCCTCGAATGGAAGAGAATTTATGATGGAGGTCTATGTACAGGAACCTACAAATATACTACGTATTTTCATACATTCAACTTACCTGTCAGATATATACATAGCTATCGACTCCGTCGTCCCCGACAGAAATTCAAATTTCGTGGCACTCGCTACAGGTAGGTCAGGTGATCTACCGCCCTGCTCTGGGTGGCAGGACTAGGAACCATTCCCGTTTTCTAATCAGATTCTCTCTGTCGCCGGTAGTGTCAACATTGTTGTTACTACCTCCTGACTGGAATTCTTTTTTTTCAACGCTTTTTGATCATCTTTCGACTGATTTTTGGTGACGTACCTGGATCGTTGTTTGGCATTCGCTATCGTGGACTGTTTTTTGGACTTGGCTTTGGATTTTCTTGAATATGTCTGACTCTAGTGTTAGTTTCAGAGTGTGTGTGAATGAGGGCTGTAAGGTGAGGATTCCGAAAGCTTCGGTAGATCCTCACACTACATGCAGTGGATGTAGAATGGTTGAGTGTTCGATTGAGAACACATGTAACGAGTGCGAGAGACTGAGTGCGCAAGAATGGAAGAATCTAACTTCTTACTTGAAGAAGTTAGAGAAAGATAGAGAGAGGAAGGCGGTTTACAAAAGCCGCAGGAAATCTTGTGAACTTCTTTCTAGTTCTGTAGCTGCTGCTTCTGATAATTATTCGCATTCTGTTTCAGCCCGTTCACAGTTTGCTAACCCCTCTGATTCTGCTTCGGAAATGGCGGAACTCAGAGCTTCCCTTCAGAAAATGCAGGAAAAAATGGCAGCATTGGAAGGTAAGAAAAGTGAATGTGGTTTTTCAAGTGATTTTAGTGTCCCCAGTGTGGTGGAGGGGGCGTCTGGTCGTCTCTGCGACGCTCCCAGGTCTAGACCGCTTCCAAGCTCCCTGGCCCAGAGGAGAAGGAAAGTCGAAAGCCTTACAGAGGTTGTGGAGAATCTCCAACGATCAGGCGTCCCTTCGGCAGAATCTGTTACATCTCAGACTGCCAGGGACCGCTATAGGAAAAACGTCCTACGAGAGTGCTTTTCGTCCTCTAGTTCACCTTCTCCGAGAAGAGGATGGAAGGAGTCGAAGCTTTCCCGTCCGCTGAAGAGGAATTGGAAAGAACCTGAACTAAATTCTAGCCCCGAGCGCTTCTCTGAAGAAGATGCGCCTTCGGTAATAAAGAAGGCTAGGAAGGAGTTAGATCCTTGGACTGTAAGAGATCCTCGAGCGCCTTCCAGATCTCCCTCTCCTGATTCGAACGAGTCCTCGACCAGGAAAATTTTGCTAAATATGCAGGAGCAATTAGCGTCTTTGGTAGGAGTACTTTCCAAGGAGCCTACTTGTAAGAAGGATGATAGGCTTCCGATTAAAAGATCCAAATACCGATCTCCTGTCAGGCGCAATGAGCCTTCCAGGGGAGTTGTCGCACAGGCGGCCATCTCTGGGGGGAGCGGAGCGTTAGACAGGCGAGAAGTGGAAAAGGAAGTAACTCCTGCCAAGCGCCTGGCGCCAGCTAGGAGCCAAGTGCCAAGTAGACGCAAAGAGCCTGAGTTTCCTGTACGGCTCCTGTACATCGTTCAAGACCTAGAACTCCAACCAAGCGCCGAGATCCAGCTGGAGAAGAGGAAGCTCCTGATAGGAGTGAAGCGCCTGCTAAGCGCAATGCGCCTTGCCATGATCGATACTCCTGCCAAGCTCCAGGAGTATTCGGAACTAGATGCGCCTTCCAAGGGCCAGGAGTATTCGGAATGTGATACGCCTGCCAGGCGCCAGGAGTATTCCGATCTCGATACTCCTCCCAGGCGCCAGGAGTATTCTGAGCTTAATACTCCTCCCAGGCGCCAGGAGTATTCGGAGCGCGATGCGCCTACCAAGCGCCAGGAGTATTCGAAGCACGTTGCGCCTGCCAGGCGCCAGGAGTATTCCGAACATGATACTCCTCCCAGGCGCCAGGAGTATTCTGAGCGAGATACTCCTGCTAAGCGCCAGGCGCATTCTCTACATGAAGAGCCTGACAAGCGCCAGGAGTCCTCCAGGCATCAAACTAAAATTATCCATGACTCTCCTAAGGATAGGCGTAGAGAGAGAGTAACTCTTAGTCCCTCTCCTATTAGAAGTGCTTCTTCTGTCGGAAAGGAAGAGATCAAGGGAGGAGACAGACGAAAGAAGGGAGCCTTCTCCTTCCGAGCCTATTAACTTAGAGGACGTCTCGGAGGACGAGATTACTAATAAAGAAGGACTTTCAAATTATAAAGTTCTTTCTCTCTCCTTTTAGAAGAGTATGGAGATTCGTTGACTCCAGCTGCTGCCCTCCTCCTCCACGCCTCTTCTTTTCCTTCAAAGTACGAAAGCACAAAAGTCTTCCTCCTTCCTGAAAATGAGGCCGGCCATATCCATGAAGAGGGCCCTACAATCTCTTGACTCCTGGATCAAGACAAAAAAAAGAGTTAGGAAGGTCAGTTTTTTGTATGCCTCCTGCTAAACTAACGGGTAGAAGAGGCATATGGTATGAGACGGGGGAGAATATGGGATTGTCTCTGCCCGTTTCAGCAGAGTCAGACTTCTCGAGTCTCGTAGACTCCTCGAGGAGACACGCCTTAAATTCGGCCAGAGCAACATGGGGTCTTTCGGAGATGGACCACCTCTTCAAGAGACTTTTCCACACTTTAGAAGTATTTAACTTCCTGGATTGGTCCCTTGGGGTTCTGGCTAAGAAGTCCCAGGAAAAGGAACAACTAAACCCCGAAGCCTTACATAGTATCCTCACATGTATTGATAAGGCTGTTCAAGATGGATCGGCGGAAGTCTGCTCCCTCTTTGGTGCGGGAATACTAAAGAAGAGGGCGGTTCACAGTGCTTTTCTCACTAAGGCCGTCTCTCCTTCACAGAGGTCCGCTTTGTTGTTTGCGCCTCTTTCAGAACATTTATTCCCTTCTCAGTTGGTGAGAGAAATTGCTCATTCACTAACTGAGAAGGCCACTCAAGATCTCCTTAGGCAGTCTTCAAGGAAGAATAGACCAGTGGCCAGTGAGGAAAAGAAAGAGGCTCGTCCAGCTCAGCAGCAGCCCTTTCGAGGAGGCCCTCCGGCTAGACCTATCGCCAGAAGAAAGACAACAGAGAGAAGGGGAAGATCTTCCTTCCGTCCCTTTAAGAAGGGAAAATGAGAAAACTATCCTCCAGACACCTGTAGGAGCCAGGTTACTTTTCTTTGCGGGAGCCTGGGAAGACATAGGATCCGATCCTTGGTCGATGTCGATCATCAAGAAGGGTTATTACAGTGGACCCCCGTATTTGCGTTCTCTGGATTCGCGGACTCACACATTCGCGGATTTCTCTCGGGAACGTTTCCCTACATTATTCGCAGAAAATTCGCGCATTTGCAGTATTTTTCTATGAGAAATATCCACAAATTCCTGGTTTTTGTTATCAATTTCATCATAAAATGCACTTTTTGTGATAAAACTATTAAAAAAACCAAGTATGAAAATTTTTAGTGGTTTTTCTTAAGTTTTAACTAACAAAATAGGCTGTTTTTAGCCTTTTTATAGGGGTTCCAAACATTCGCGGATTCTAACTATTCACGGGGGGGGGTCTGGTACGCATCCCCCGCGAATACGGGGGAACCACTGTATATCCCATTCAAGGACAGCCCTCCCTAGACAACATCACCGAGGGAACTGTCTGCCAAATACAGGGACCCTGTTCTGATGGATACTCTTCGTCAAATGGTGGAGCAGATGTGGGACAAAAGAGCAATAGAACTGGTACTGGATCACAGCTCCCCGGGGTTTTACAATCGCTTGTTTCTTGTAGCGAAAGCTTCGGGGGGATGGAGACCAGTACTGGATGTAAGTGCGCTGAACAAATTCGTAGAACAACAGAAGTTCAGCATGGAAACGTCTGCTTCAGTCCTTGCAGCACTCCGTCAAGGAGATTGGATGGCGTCCCTAGACCTTCAAGACGCATATTTCCACATCCTGATTCACCATTCGTCGAGGAAGTACCTTCGTTTCATGTTCGAGGGAAGGATCTATCAGTTCAGGGCCCTGTGTTTCGGCCTGTCCACGGCTCCCCAAGTCTTCACAGACTTATGAAAAATGTGTCAAGACACCTACATATGAAAGGGATAAACGTCTCCCTATACCTGGACGACTGGCTCATCAGGGCCAGGTCTCAAAAGCAGTGTTTGGAGGATCTGTCAACAACTTTGGAACTGACGAAATCATTAGGATTGATCGTAAACCTCGAGAAATCTCGGATGGTCCCCAGCCAGAACATGGTTTATCTGGGGATTCAGATGGATTCTCGGGGTTTTCGAGTATTTCCTTCTCAAGAGAGAATAAAGAAAGGTTTGTACCACAGTATTGAGCTTCTTAGAGAAAGAGCGCACTTCAGCGAGGGAATGGTTGAGCCTTCTGGGGACCCTTTCCTCACGCTCGAACATTCTTTCCTCTAGGAAGACTGCATCTCCGTCCGCTTCAGTTCTTCCTGAGAAGGAGTTGGAGTTGGAAGCAGGACAACTCTCGAACACGTTTCCAATCTCAGCAGAAATAAAAGATCAATTAAGGTGGTGGTTGACCCCCTTAGAAGAGAACAAAGGAGTATCCCTGGAAGTACGGAACCCAAACCTGACATTGTTCTCAGACGCATCGGAGACAGGTTGGGGTGCAACCTTAGGATCCAAAGAAGTGTCAGGCACCTGGTCGGAAGAACAGGTGTCATGGCACAAATTGCAAGGAGCCATTAGCAATTCACCTTGCGCTAAAGAGCTTCGAGCACATAGTCAGAGACAAAGTGGTACAGATAAACTCCGACAATACTACCTTTATGTCAATACTACCTTTATGGCTTATGTCAAAAAACGAGGAGGAACTCACTCTCTCGCCCTATACGAACTAGCAAGAGATCTGCTGATTTGGTGAATCAAAGGAAGTAGTTCTCCTAACAAGATTTGTCCAAGGGGAGAGGAACGTGAGAGCGGACAGACTGAGCAGGAGGTTCCAGGTCCTTCCTACAGAATGGACCCTCCACTCGGAAGTCTGTCAGAGCCTTTGGTATCTTTGGGGGAAGCCTCAAATAGATCTGTTCGCCACATTCCTCTCCAAAAGGATAGACACATTTTGCGCCCTAGTAGAAGATCCCAGGGCTTATGCAATAGACGCCTTTCTCCTGGACTGGTCAGGGCTAGATGTGTACGCTTTTCCCCCATTCAAGATACTGGGGGAAGTAGTCAGAAAGTTCGTGGCCTCGAAGGGAACCAAAATGACTCTGATAGCCCCATATTGGCCATCCCGAATTTGGTTCACAGAGGTAATGGAGTGGACAGTGGACTTCCCCCAGATCTCTTCCAAACAGGATAGATCTGCTCAAACAACCCCACTTCGAGAGGTACCATCAAAACCTACCCGCTCTTGCTCTGACTGCCTTTCGACTATCGAAAGACTTGTCAGAGCGAGAGGGTTTTCTCGCAAGGCGGCAAGCGCAATTGCCAGAGCCCGCAGATCATCTACTAGGCGAGTGTACCAATCGAAGTGGGAAGTTTTCAGAAGTTGGTGCAGGTCGAAGAAGCTGTCCTCTTCCAATACCTCGTGACCGAAATTGCGGATTTCCTTCTTTTCCTGAGGGAAAATCCCATCTCTCTGTACCGACTATTAAGGGGTACAGGAGCATGCTTTCAGCAGTATCAGAAACAGAGGATTAGATTTGACAAATGATTAGGATTTACACGATCTCATTCGTTCCTTTGAAACATCAAAGTCAGTAGAACCCAGAGTTCCAAGCTGGAACTTGGATGTGGTCCTGAAATTTCTGTCCTCCGAAAAGTTGGAACCACCACACACGGCTTCCTTTCGAGATATCACTAGAAAGTGTTTATTTCTGCTGTCTCTCGCTACGGCAAAAAGAGTCAGCGAGTTGCACGCCCTTGAGTCACGAGTTGGCTTCAAGGGAGACTCTGTGATTTGTTCATTCCAGACTCTCTTTCTTGCTAAGAATGAGAATCCCTCGAATCCCTGGCCCAGGAGCTTCGAAGGTAAAAACGGACTTACTAGTCTGGTAGGCAGCGATGGCAGAAAGATCCCTTTGCCTAGTTAGAGCACTTAAATTCTATCTGGACAGAAAGAAGCAGTTGGGGGGTTCGCAACACGGTCTATGGTGCTCAGTAAAGGACCCCAAAAGACCAATGTCTGAGAATGCCTTAGCCTTCTTTGTTAGAAGTGTCATTACCGAGGCTCATAAGAACTGCCCAGATGACACTCTTAATCTATTAAGAGTAAGAGCTCATGAAGTAAGGGCAATCGCGACGTCTATTGCGTTCCAAAGAAATATGTTGCTTAGAAATATTTTGGATGCAACTCAGTGTTTGCATCTCATGACTTAAAGGATGTGCGCGTTACGTATGAGAAATGTTATTCTCTAGGTCCGTTTGTGTCAGCACAGACGGTTCTGGGTAATGGAGCGAGCACAGATCCTTAAATAAGTGTATGTAACCCTCTTGTCGGATGTGTTCTTGAATTTCCTGTGCACGGAAGTGTCAGATGTCGCACAGGCGACGTTCACTTCTCTTCACTAGGAGATCGAGTGGCAACTGACTTTCAGAGGGGTACATTTTTTTTTTTTTTTTTTTTTTTTTTTTTTTTGGTATGTAGTGATTATCGAGTTTTTGGTTTGTTTGCTAAGAGTTCGGGGATGACTCTTGGCAATCTTAGAACTAACACGGGTGTTAGGATCGGGTGATCGGGATCGGTTGTGTGCTCCTTAAAGAAGGCGTGTTGTCATATAAGCGGATTAACACCCATTGACAAATGCCAGTTAGGCTCTGCCGAGTAAGCGGATGAAACCCCATCGACAGACCCACAAGAACTCTTGGCCGCAGATCACTATCTCGCTAAGGCTCTTGAGGTGAAGCAGACTCCTGGGCAGTAGCCACGAAGTCTTCCACCTGATAAGGTAGGAACCAAGGTCTATAAATACCTACAACATATGTTGTTTACCTGTCTAGTCAGTAGTTAGCTGTCTCTTGCCCTCCACCAAAGGGTGTCAATCAGCTATGTATATATCTGACAGGTAAGTTGAATGTATGAAAATGATAGTTATGATACAATAAAGTTTCATACATACTTACCTGGCAGATATATACGATTGAAGACCCACCCAGCCTCCCCGCAGGAGACAGGTGGAAGAGAGAATCTGATTAGAAAACGGGAATGGTTCCTAGTCCTGCCACCCAGAGCAGGGCGGTAGATCACCTGACCTACCTGTAGCGAGTGGCGCGAAATTTTAATTTCTGTCGGGGACGACGAAGTCGATAGCTATGTATATATCTCCCAGGTAAGTACAGGTAAGTATGTATGAAACTTTATTGTATCATAACAATATCATATTGCCCTTGCAACATGCTTCTGTTATCAGCTGAATTGTCCGAGGTGTAGGCACATACCGTAGTTAACTCTACGGGTTGTGACCGAGATGAATAGTATCATCTTAATTGAACTGCAACTCGGGACTGCCCTGCAAACCTCCCAGGAGTTACCAGTTTCGATTTTGAGATACTTACAGTATTATTACAACAACAACACCTCAGCGTTTGCATTCACCGAAATCCGTTTCGATTCAATGCAAATGCTCGAGTGTATTTTTGTTCCGATACGGTATACAAACCCTCGGTCCTTTACAATAGGAAGGTACTTAGCGGCAGCTGAACTGGTCGTAAGCTTTTCGAACAAGGGGTTCAGTAGTTAACCACTTGTCCGGCAGTTAGCAGTATGCTCGACTGCGAGGCGAGGAGTCACTTTGCTTTCGGCGGCGCTTGTGGATGGACGTGCTGCTCTTCGTCTCTCTGCCCGCTTCTGTTGTATGCTTTGTTTTCTTCACTGCGTGAAGACTTTCTCACTTTTTCTTTTACTTGTGTGTTGCAAGTACAAAAGTAAGTGCGTGTCTGTTTTGGTTTTCATTTTTATTATGGAAATTATGCACTAATAGCCAGAGAAGCCTCCCCACCCCCCCATCAACTGTAGACTATGCCCGGGTATTGGGGGCTGTAAGTGTGGGGCTTTCCGCTCTTCCGTGGAGGTAGATCCTCATGATTTTTGTGCTCGGTGTCGAGGGCGTGAATGCTCTCGCGCAGAGACTTGTGATACTTGTATCTTTTTGGTCGGAGGCGCAGTGGGAACGCTACAGGGGGAGGCGGAAGCCGGCTAAGGAGTCATCAGAGGACTCCCCTTGGTCACCGATTTGTCTTCCTCCTCTCTCCCTCCGGCTCCGCTCCCTTGTATGGCTCCTTCCCCTTCGGGGGAGGTTTCTCGCTCCCTCTCCTCCCTCGATCATTCGAGCGTAGAGGAGGGGGCGAGATACCCCAACATCCAGTTGTACTTGGGGTCCTCCATTCGCTTGGGCTGGGAACTATCCCCCCCCCCCCCCCCCCCCCCCCCCACTAATCTACCCGACTTTCCTCACTCAGACTTGCTGACCACGGGCGACAATCTCGGTAGGGCCTGGTACTCGCTGGGGCTGCAAGGGACACCGACGGTCCAGGGGCTGCTTAGTCATCTGGCGAGAGGGGCTCCGCCGGTTACGCACGGGCTTACTACCATGACGGTATCCATGCCGAGCTACGCTGCTCCGCCTCACCTGGTGTATACGCAGCACGTAGCCAAGGTGAACCAGACATCCGCTGTGCAGGCTCCACTTTAGCCGGGAGGTTTTTTTGTTTTCGATGCCCACGATGCTAACGCCCCCTCCTGGTTTTCCCGCTCCTGCCGCAGCCCCGGACTTCCGGTGTCCTGAGAGCTCACAGCTAGACCTACCTCCTGTGCAGAGGATGCTGCCGGTTCCTTCCCCGCCTCCTGTTTCTGATTTCGTTGCCGCTCCAGCCTTGGTGCCAGTTCCTGCCGCCGTCGTTCCTGCCTGTGGTGTTGCTGCTCCCACCCCAGGTCCTTCCGGACAGGTGCAGTCGGGCCCGGTTGCTTCGGCAACTGCCCCGGCTCCGTCCTGGATGGAAGACCTGACGTTGGTGCTGAGGAAGAGGAAGAGGAGGAAAGTGTCTTCATCGTCGTCTTCGTCTTCATCGTCGTAGTTGCCTGCCGCCGCTTCCCCTTCAACTTCTAAGGCCCCCAAGCCGAAGAAGAAGAAGGCTGCCTCCTCCCCCCCTAAGAAGTCTCGTGCCGAGACTTCTAAGGGCCCGTCCCGCTCCGGTGGGACGGTTGGGACTTCTGTCGGTCCTCCTGTTCCTTCGGGAACGGGGCCCGTCTCTTCTTTCCGAAGGAAGAAACCGCGGGGACTGGAGGAGTGTCGGCTAGCACCGGCACTTCCTCACCTGGCGCCAGAGGTTCTGCCTCAACGCCAGGTACCGTCTCGGCCTCTCGTTCGTGAGAGTCACCGAGTGTTCGCTCGCCTGCTGGTGACCGGACAGCCAAGACCCAGGCATCCGAGTTCTCTCGGCGCCAGGATCCAGGCACGGGACGGAAGACTGGAGGGAGTCGCCCGGGCGACTCTCACCAGACCAGCGATCACTCTCATGGCGACGCTCTGGTACCCAGGGTTGATGCGACGGTCCCAGACCGCTCGCGGGCTGAGGCAAGGAAGCGGTCCCCTCGGTTGCCTGAACCAGCCTCGGCTGGTCCAGGCGGCATGACTCGCTGTGAGGATAGGCCTCGCTCCCACCGCGACAGTGGACTGCAGGTCCCCTGACCACTGCTCCTACCGGGACCGGGCGGAGAGGGGAACCAGCAGCAGCTCTTCTGACGCTCGGGACCGTCGCCGCTGTTCTCAAGTACTATAGCTTGCTCTCCCGGGTCCCCGGAAGTGAGAGCCCGTTCTATCAGGCCTGCAGACCAACCGCCACCGGGGGTTATCGATCGCCTGCAGCCCCCTCAGCATACCGGCTCTGCCGGTGGGCGCGGGGGGAGCGTCAGGTCTGCCTCTCCGATCCCTTCAACTTCCTCGGGCTTTACCGGGAAGAGCAAGGTGATCAGGAGCCATCACGAAGGGCGCGCCCCTCGTGATCCTGCCACGACCCCCTACGAACCTGGCACGGTCCTCGGACCAACCAGATAGTACGCACAAGTGGTAGGAGGAGACCAGGAGGGGTCTGTTGTGGTTCCTCCTGTGAAAGGAGGAGGCTCTCGGGAGGCATTCTCGTTGGAAGGGCTTGACAGTCCGTCTCCACAGGATGCAGTCACTCTCGAGATCCAGAGGTCGTTCGCGGAGGTAATTGCGCTGATCCGTCAGCACAACGACCTTGGAGAAGGATCGCTGCTCCCACCTACCGAACCCGCATCGGGCTTGGAGGCGTTCTGGGGGACCTAAGAAGGAGCCCAGGACGGCAGTGGGTCTGCCGCGATCAGCTTTGGCTGACAGCGTGCTGGGCCAGGTGGACGCTTTGTCTCCAGACAGGAGGGTTCGCTTCGGTCCAGTAGGTCCGCTAAGCTCCTTCCTCCACCTCTACCGCGACAGAGCACTTTTACGTGCCTTCGGAGGACCCTCTGCCGCCCAAACAGGTTAACCCGGAGCTAGCCAGGCTAACTCCAGGGTTGTCTCTGCCGCAGAAGCAGTCTCATGCCTCGACCTGTGGTCCCTCAGTGTCGAAAACCGCAGCCTCCTTAGGGAACATCACTCCTGAAGGGGACCCGGCTTTCGTGAGACTGTGCCAGTCTGGGGGTAGGGCTATCGCCTACCTGGCCCACCAGACGGCCAACCTGCTGGCCAACCTGGTTCTCCGGCTTAGAGACGCTGTTCTCACCCGAGTGACCAGGGCAGCCGGGCATGAGGCGGCTCTGGGTCTTCGCAACGGACCGGTGCGGAGCTCCTCCTCCTCTCTTCCCAGGAGAGATGGTGGACGCTGCGGTGGAAAGACGGCGCACTGACGACAGTGACCGTTTAGTACACCAGGCAGTCTCGAAGGCATCTGGGCAGCCTCGAGTTACTGCGAGTTACTGCAGCCAAACCTAAGGGTTTGGTTAGCGCTTCCTCTGCGGCCAAGACGATCGTATCATCGAAGCCCAAAGGAAAGGCTCTGCCTTCAACTTCTAGGGGCGACCGTCACCAGCCCTCCTCACAAAAGGGGGGGCGGGTAAGAAGAAATCGAAGAGAGGTGGGAAATGCTAGGGACGGCGTTCCCCCTCACCTACTGCCGGAAGGGGGTGGTTGCCTGGCGAGCCATTGGGCAACATGGCAGCGCTACGGTGCGGAGACCTGGATAGTAAATGTCCTTCGGGAGGGATATTTACTACCCTTCGAGTCTCGGCCACCCCTCGCCTCCAACCCGGTCCATCTCCAAACCTACGTTTCTGGCTCGACCAAGGACATGATGCTTCAGCAGGAAGTAGAAGCCATGCTGAGCAAACGAGCTGTGGAGATCGTTCAGGATCAGTCACCGGGCTTCTACAGCCGCCTCTTCCTAGTGGAGAAGTCTTCAGGGGGCTGGCGCCCGGTGATAGATCTCTCTCCCTTGAACCGATTCGTTCGCCAGACTCGCTTTACGATGGAAGCAGCACGGTCGGTGCTCGATTCCATCAGGGAGAATGACTTCATGCTTTCTGTGGATTTGAAGGACGCGTATTTCCAGATACCCATCCATCAATCCTCCAGGAAGTACCTCCACGTCATCCTCGACGGGACGGTGTACCAGTTCAGTGCACTTTGTTTCGGTCTCTCAACCGCACCACAGGTGTTCACGCGAGTGTTCATGCTGGTGTCTGCTTGGGCCCACTCGGTTGGGCCCACTCGGTAGGGATACGTCTCTTGAGGTATCTCGACGATTGGTTAGTTCTGGTGAGCTCCCGCTCGCAGTTGCTGCATGACAGAGATCAACTCCTCGAATTCTGCCGCGATCTGGGAATCGTTGTGAATCACGAGAAGTCAGAGCTCGAACCCAAGCAGAGGATGAAGTACCTGGGCATGCTGATTGAGTCTTCCCCACAGATTCGCGGATCAGCAGGTTCAGGGAGGCAGTAAGACAGTTCCTGTCTCGACAGGAGCAACCGGCTCAGCAGTGGCAAGTCGTGATCGGCCACTTGTCGTCTCTCGAGAAGCTAGTCCCTCATGGGCGTCTTCACCTGCAGTCTCTTCAGTGGAGACTAAAGGAGTGTTGGTCACAGGCAAGGGACCCTCCCTTCTTCCCCGTGTCCCTCACGGAGGAGGTGAGGCAGGACCTAGCCTGTTGGCTGGACGACAGGAACCTCGTAAGAGGAGTGCCTCCTCCTCCTCCTCCTCCTCCTCCTCCTCCTCCTCCTCCTCCTCCTCCTCCTCCTCCCCCCCCGGGAGATGCTTCTCTTCTCAGATGCATTGACCAAGGGATGGGGCACACACCTGGAAGAGTTGCTGACTGCAGGTATGTGGGACCATCACGACAAGCACCTTCGCATCAACATCCTGGAGCTCAAGGCAGCGTTCCTCGCTCTCCAAGAGTTCCGGGACTGTCTGGTGGGACACTCGGTGGTGTTGATGTGCGACAACACCACAGTAGTGGCATACGTCAACAAGCATGGGGGCCTGGTGTCCCTCCTGTTGCACCAGTTGACGCTGCAGGTGCACGAGTGGGCCGCGGCACACTCAATAGAGTTGTCGGCTCGCTACATTCCAGGCAAGAGGAATGTGGTAGCCGACAAGCTCAGTCGTCGGGATCAGGTGATAGGAACCGAGTGGTCCCTTCACCCAGACGTGGCGGAAAGGCTGTTCAACCTGTGGGGGCGCCCAGTCGTGGATCTGTTCGCCACTCGGCACAACAGAAAACTCCACGTTTTGTACATTTAACTTCCCTGTCAGATATATACTTAGCTATAGACTCCGTCGTCCCGACAGAAATTCAAATTTTATACATTCAACTTCCCTGCCAGATATATACTTAGCTATAGACTCCGTCGTCCCCGACAGAATTTCAAATTTCGCGGCACACGCTACCGGTAGGTCAGGTGATCTACCGCCCTGCCCTGGGTGGCAGGACTAGGAACCATTCCCGTTTTCTAATCAGAATTCTTCTGTCGTCCGGACCGTCAACATTGTTGTTGGTTCCTCTCGATTGGTTTTTCTTTTTTCACCGGCAATTGATCTTCTTGACCGACTTTTGGTGACGTATCTGGATTGTTGGATTGGCATACGCTTTTGTGGACTGTTTTGTGGACTTGATTTTGGATTTTTCTTTAAAAATGTCTGACACTGGAATGGTTGTGAGACGTTGTGTGAATGTAGGCTGTAAGGTGAGGTTGCCGAAAGCTTCGGTAGACCCTCACACTGTATGCAAGGGTTGCAGGGAGTATGAATGTTCTTTCACTAATACTTGCAAGGAATGTGAGAATTTGAGTGAGAATGAATGGAAGAATCTAACTAATTATTTGAAAAAGTTAGAAAGAGAAAGAGTGAGGAAGGCTTCTTCTAGAAGTTTAAGTAGTTCTAGATCTAATGAACCAATTCCTAGCTTGGGATCTTCCCCAAGGGTAAGTATTGCTACTTCTCCTTCCATTGCAGCCCCTTCTCCTATTGCAGAACCTGTAGATTCAGCGAAAGAACTTGCGGATCTAAAAGCGGCCTTCAAGTTAATGGAAAACAAAATGGCTGCCCTGCAAGGTAAGGCTAGTGATTTTTCAGTGGACAGTGATATGAGTGTCCCCAGTGTAGTGGAGGGGGCATCTGGTCGACTCCGCAACGCTCCTAGGTCTAGACCTCTTCCAAGCTCACATGCCCAGAGGAGAAGGAATGTCGAAAACCGAAAGGAGGTTGTGGAGAATCCCCACCGATCAGGTGTCCCTTCGGCGGTTTCTGTGACACCCCAGACTGCCAGGGATCGCTATTGTAAAAGCGTTTTGCGTGAGTGTTTTTCTTCGTCGGGATCTTCGTCTCCGAGACGTGATTGGAGGGATTCAGATCGCTCTCGACCACTGAAGAGGAGTTGGAAGGCTCCGACGATTGACTCGAGCCCGGAAAACTTCCCTGAGGAGCCATTCTGTCAACCAGAGTTAGAAGGAGTCAGGAGGTGGAGGCTATGGACTCCTCTCCTCCTCCTTCCCCTCCTCCCGAAGAGGATAAAGAGGAGGTTACTAAGAGGTTTATGATTGCTATGCAGGAGCAGATTTCGTCTTTTGTAGGAGTGCTTTCAAAGGAGCCTCCTAGAAGGAAAGACTCTTCCCTTCCTATCAAAAGGTCCTCCAGACGTATGGAGGTATCTGCCGCCAGGATCGATGCTCCCACTCGAGGTGAGGCTCCCTGTAAGAACGTGGAGTCAACCTTACGGAGTGAGCCGATCAGGCGTCTGGCACCGGCCAGGAGTGAGGAGTCACCCAGGAGGCAGGAGCCAGGAGTGAGGAGTCACCCAGGAGGCAGGAGCCAAGAGCCAGGAGTGAGGAGTCACCCAGACAAGAGGCAGGAGCCAGGAGGCAAGAGCCAGGAGGCAAGAGCCAGGAGTCAGGAGTCAGGAGTCAGGAGTCAGGAGTCAGGAGTCAGGAGTCAGGAGGCAGGAGGCAGGAGTCCGGAGGCAGGAGGCAGGAGTCCGGAGTCAGGAGGCAGGAGTCCGGAGTCAGGAGGCAGGAGTCAGGAGGCAAGAGTCAAGAGCCAGGAGGCTGGAGTCGGAGACTCATTTCTGGAAATTATGACTCTTCTCCAAACAGAAGCTCCTCTCCTTCAGATCGTAGGAGGTCTTGGAAAGACTCTTCCTCCAAACGAGAACTTTCTCCTTCGTCTGATCGAGGTTTGGACGATTTGTCTGATGACGAGCTTCCTGCAAATGAGGGACTCTCGAATTATAAGATCTTAGCCTCCTTGTTACTACAAGAGTTTGGAGACACTCTTAGTCCGGCGGCTCCTCCTTCTCCTCGTTCTCTCTTTTCGAGCTCGACTACGGTGAAATCTTCGGCCTTTCTGAAAATGAAGCCTGCGATTTCCATGAAGAAGGCCCTCCAATCTTTAGATTCTTGGATGGGCAAGAAGAAAGAGTTGGGAAAGACTGTATTCTGCATGCCTCCTTCCAAACTCCATGGAAAGAGAGGTATTTGGTATGGGACAGGAGAGACTATGGGTCTTTCTCTTCCTGCTTCGGCAGATGCGGACTTTGCCAATTTAGTGGATGCCTCCAGACGTCACTCTTTAGGATCGGTCAGATCTACGTGGAGCATTTCGGAGTTGAACCACTTTCTAAAGGGACTTTTTGTCACTTTAGAGGTGTTCAATTTTCTGGATTGGTCACTCGGAGTTCTGGCTAATAAATCTAAAGACCCGGAGTTTCTTAAGAACCCAGAGATTCTCCATAGCGTCCTGTCTTGCATGGACAAGGCAGTACAAGACGGTTCGGGAGAAGTTGCTTCCCTATTTGGTGCTGGTCTTCTGAAGAAGAGATCAGTCTATGGATCCCTGTTATCAAAAGGGGTTTCTCCGAGCCAGAGGACAGCTTTATTGTTTGCACCTCTGTCAGACCATCTGTTTCCTTCTCAGTTAGTGAAAGATATATCTCGCTCGCTAACTGAGAAGGCGACACAAGACCTACTTGTACAAACGTCCAAGAAGGGCCGTCCTGTAGTGTCGACGAATTAAAAGGACTCTCGTCCTCCTCAGCAGCCCTTTCGTGGAGGTGCAGCGGCTCGTCCCCCCTGCCAGAAAGAAGAGCTCTGACAAGAGAGGAAGGTCTTCCTTCAGACCTTTCAAGAAGACAAAATGACTTGTTGTTCCTTCAAGCACCAGTGGGCGCCAGACTCCTGAACTTTGCAGAAGTCTGGGCAAAAAGGGGAGCCGACCCTTGGTCAGTCTCGGTCCTAAAGAAGGGATACGTAATCCCCTTCGAGGACAGTCCTCCCCTAACATCTACGCCTCGGGAACTGTCAGCGAGGTACAGAGACCCTTCAAATGGTGGAACAAATGTGGGAAAAGGAGGCCATCGAACTTGTGCAGGATCCACACTCCCCGGGATTTTACAATCGCCTTTTTCTAGTACCAAAGGCATCGGGGGGGGGGGGGGGGGGGGGGGGGGGGGGGGGGGGGTGGAGACCAGTACTGGACGTAAGCGCTCTGAATCGCTTTGTTCAGAAAAGAAGTTCCGTATGGAAACGTCCGCCTCAGTAATGTCAGCTCTTCGTCCAAGGAGATTGGATGGTCTCTCTGGACTTGCAAGATGCGTATTTCCACGTTCCCATTCACCATTTGTCAAAGAAATATCTTCGGTTTATGATAGGAGACAAGATTTTTCAATTCAGGGCTCTGTGTTTCGGCCTGTCTACAGCTCCACAGGTATTCACCAACCTGATGGCGAATGTAGCAAGATGGCTTCACCTAGAGGGAATAAACATCTCCCTCTACTTAGACGACTGGCTGATCAGGGCCAAGTCGGAGATTCAGTGCTTGGAGGACTTATCAATAACAAGAAACATGATAGAATCGCTGGGATTACTCGTGAACCTCGAGAAGTCGCAGCTGATCCCCAGCCAGAGCTTGGTCTATCTGGGGATTCAGATGGATTCTCGGGGTTTTCGAGTATTTCCTTCGCGAGAGAGAATCACTCGAGGTTTGTCGAGAATCTCGAACTTCTTAGAGAGAAAGAACAGTTCAGCGAGGGATTATCTGAGCCTTTTATGGACTCTGTCCTCGCTAGAAAAGTTCTTCTCTCTGGGGAGGCTTCACCTTCGCCCTCTTCAGTTTTTCCTGAAAGGGGTGGTGGGAGTTTGGAAGACGGGACAACTCTCAGACACCTTCCCGCTTCCACAAGAGATAAAAGATCACTTGAAGTGGTGGATCCTTCCTCTTCAGAAGAACGAAGGCGTGTCGCTTGCCTTGCAGAACCCGACCAAGTGTTATTTTTCCGACGCTTCGGAGTCGGGATGGGGAGCGACGCTAGGAGCAAGGGAGGTGTCAGGCACCTGGACAAAAGGAAAACAGGTGTCCTGGCACATCAATTGCAAGGAACTAGTGGCCATACACCTAGCCTTAAGGTTCTTCGAGGAGATAGTCAGAGGCGGGGTGATACAGATAAACTCGGACAACACCACGGCTCTGGCTTACATACGCAAGCAAGGAGGCACGCACTCTTTCTCCCTCTATCAGTTAACAAAAGACCTGTTAACCTGGACAGAGGAAAGAGGCATAACTCTCCTCACAAGATTTGTGCAAGGGATAAAGGAATGTGAGAGCGGACAGGCTAAGCGGGAGGAATCAGGTCCTTCCCACAGAATGGACTCTACACGCAGAAGTGTGTCGAAGTCTTTGGTCCTTGTGGGGGAGACCTCACATAGACCTGTTTGCGACGTTCCTCTCCAAAAGAGTAGAGATCTTTTGCTCTCTAGTGGAAGATCCGTGAGCCTTTGCAATAGACGCGTTTTCTCCTGGATTGGTCGGGTTTAGACGCCTACGCCTTTCCCCCGTTCAAGATCCTGGGGGAAGTGCTCAGGAAGTTCGTAGCTTCAAAGAGCACGAAGTTGACCCTAATAGCCCCATTTTGGCCAGCCCAAGAATGGTTCACGGAGGTACTGGAGTGGATAGTGGACTTCCCCAGATCTCTTCCAAGCAGACCAGATCTACTCAGACAACCCCACTTCGAGAGGTTTCATCACAAACCTCCCTCGGTCCTCGCTCTGACTGCCTTTCGACTATCGAAAGACTTGTCAGAGCGAGGGGCTTTTCTCGCAAGGCTGCAGGCGCTATCGCTCGAGCCCGCAGATCTTCGACGAGAAGAGTATACCAATCGAAGTGGGAAGTCTTTAGGAGGTGGTGTAAGAGTCAGAAGCTGTCCTCCTCCAGTACCTCTATAATTAACATTGCCGATTTCCTCCTCTTTCTGAGAGAGGAATCGCACCTATCTGTGTCAACAATCAAGGGATACAGAAGCATGCTGTCTTCAGTATTCAGGAATCGAGGGCTAGAAATTGCAGATAACAAAGATCTACATGATTTGATTAGATCCTTTGAAACTTCAAAAGCAGCAACTCCTAGAACACCTAGTTGGAATCTGGACGTGGTCCTGAAATTCCTTTCCTCGGATAAATTCGAGCCTTTACATCTGGCTTCCTTCCGCGACGTCACTAGGAAATGCTTATTCCTGTTGTCCCTCGCTACAGCCAAGAGGACGAGCGAATTGCACGCTCTGGACTCCACAGTGGGATTCAAAGGAGATGCTGCTATCTGCTCGTTCCAGACATTGTTTCTGGCAAAGAACGAAAACCCATCAAAACCTTGGCCCAGAAGCTTTGAGGTAAAAGGTCTATCTAGCCTCGTAGGCAGAGAGACAGAGAGGTCTCTCTGTCCAATGAGAGCTCTTAAATTTTATTTAGAGAGAAAGAATCAGATGGGAGGTTGTCAACAAGTCTTTGGTGTGCTGGTGAAGAACCCAAAAGACTCATGTCCAAAAACGCCTTGGCCTTCTTTGTGAGAAGCGTAATTACTGACGCACACAAGAACTGCTCGGAGGAATCCTTCGGTCTTCTAAAGGTTAAGACCCATGAGGTGAGGGCAGTAGCAACGTCCCTGGCGTTCCAAAAGAATATGTCTCTTAGAAATATCATTGAGACTACTTATTGGAGGTGCAATTCAGTGTTTGCGTCTCATTACCTGAAGGATGTGAAAGTGACGTATGAGAAGTGCTTCTCTCTAGGTCCATTTGTATCAGCAGATACAGTTCTGGGTCTTGGAGCAAAGACTGATCCTTAAAATATTTTGATTTTATCGTACATAAACCCTCTTGTCAGATATATGCTTGGTTTTCTATTAGCAAGCTCACGGATGTCGCACGGGCGCATAGTGTCATTGCTGGTAGGGGATCAAGGGTATGTATGGCTAGTAGGGGGGTACAAAAATTTTTTTTTTTTGTATATCTTGTATAAATGAACGTGTAATTATGTTTCGAGTTTTGGTTGTTTGTAAGGAGTTTCGGGGATAACTCCTTGCAATCTTAGAACTAACATTGGATGTTAGGATCAGGTGATCGGGATCGGTGTTGTGCTCCTTGAACAAGGTGTATTGTCATGTTAGTGGAATAGCACCCAATGACAAAGGCCTTTAGGCTCTGCCGAGTAAGTGGATAAGACCCCATTGGCAGACCCACAAGAACTCTTAGCCATAGATCAATATCTCGCTGAGGCTCTTGAGGCTAAGCAGACTCCAAGGCAGTAGCTGCGAAGTCTTCAGCCTAATAAGGTAGGAACCAAGGTTTATTAATACCTACAACATATGTTGTTTACCTGTCTATTTCAGTAGTTAGCTGTCTCTTACCCACCACCAATGGGTGCTAATCAGCTAAGTATATATCTGGCAGGGAAGTTGAATGTATAAAAATGATATTGTCATGTTACAATAAAGTTTTATACATACTTACCTGACAGATATATACGATTATAACATACTTACCTGACAGATATATACGATTAATGGCCCACCCAGCCTCCCCGCAGGAGACAGGTGGAAGAGAAGAATTCTGATTAGAAAACGGGAGTGGTTCCTAGTTCTGCCACCCAGGGCAGGGCGGTAGATCACCTGACCTACCGGTAGCGTGTGCCGCGAAATTTGAAATTCTGTCGGGGACGACGGAGTCTATAGCTAAGTATATATCTGTCAGGTAAGTATGTATAAAACTTTATTGTAACATGACAATATCATTTTCGCGGCACACACTTACAGGTAGGTCAGGTGATCTACCGTCCTGCCGCTGGGTGGTAGGACTAGGAACCATTCCTGTTTTCTAATCAGATTTTCTCTGTCGCTGGTACCAGCAACAATGTTGTTGGTTCCTCTTGACTGAATTCGATTTTCATTGCCATTGATCTTCCTGACTGACTTATTTGGTGACGTATTGGATCGTTGGATTGGCATACGCTTTAGTGGACTGTTTCTTGAACTCTATTTGGATTTTTCTTTAAGATGTCTGACACTGGTTATGTAGTGAGAGTTTGTGTGAATGAGGGCTGTAACGTGAGACTGCCGAAGGCTTCGATAGATCCTCACACTGTATGCAAGCGCTGTAAGAAGTATGAATGTTCTTTTTCTAACACGTGCAAAGAGTGTGAGAGTTTGAGTGCAGAAGAGTGGAAGACTCTAACTTCCTACTTAAAGAAGTTAGAGAAAGATAGAGCAAGGAAAGCTTCCTCCAGAAGCTTAAGTAGTTCTCGTTCAAACGAGCAAGTTTCTGACTTGGTAGCTCCTACCCCTCATGTAGTAATTGCACCTTCTCCCTCGGTATCAGCCCCTTCTTCCTTCACAGAACCTGCAGATTCGGCTTCGGAACTCGCAGATCTGAAAGCTGCCCTTAAGAGGATGGAACTTAAGATGGCAGCTTTAGAAGGTAAGCATTGTGATAATGCAGTGAATAGTGCAGTGGACAGTGATGTTAGTGTCCCCAGTGCCGTGGAGGGGGCATCTGATCGGCTCTACAACGCTCTCAGGCCTAGATCTCTACCAAGCTCCCTGGCCCAGAGGAGAAGGATTGTCGAAAGCCTTACAGAGGTTGTGGAGGATCCCCACCGATCAGGCGTCCCTTCGGCAGGATCTGTATCGTCTCAGACTGCCAGGGATCGCTACTGTAAAAGCGTCCTTCGAGAGTGCTTCTTGTCTTCTGAGTCCTCGTCGCCCAGGTGCGGATGGAGCTCGACCGAGCATTCACGTCCGTTGAAGAGGAGCTGGAAAGCGCCTACGCTTGATTCCAGTCCTGAGCGCTAGAAGATTCGCTGTTGGACAAGAAGAGAGCTAAGAGAGCCCTGCTTTCGCTCGCTGTCAGCTGGGAGTCCCCTACTTCCTTCAGACCCCCATCCTCTCCTTCTGACAAGGACAGGGATGTTGCTACCACCAGGATCCTCTTGAACATGCAAGAACAGATCTCTTCTCTGGTTGGGGTGCTCTCTAAGGATCCTCATCGTAGGAAGGACATATCTCTTCCTATCAAGAGATCCTCTCGACACTTGGAGGCCCCTTGCTCCAAGATCGTCTCTACAGCTCCTCGCTCTATAAAGAGGTCCTTTGATCTCCCTGCTTCTCGCTCATCTCCTCGGAAGCACGAGTCTCGGGAACGCGTAGCGACCGAGCTTTCGCCCCCTTCCGACCACAAAGCGTCCAAGAAGCATGAGGATCTGTCTGAGCGCTTTCCACGCTCTCAATGTGTTCCGCTTTCCAGCCGCACGGCGTCAGCCAGCCACCTTTCCCCAGTCAGGCGCAAAGTGCCAGCCAAGCGCGATGCGCCAACCAGGCACGAGGATCGAAACGCCAGACATATTTTACCGTTGCGTCATATTACTATTAAGCGCTTGTATGGTTCAAGTTATGTACGCATACCGTAGTTACCCCTACGGATGGCAACTTAGAGGGCTATTATTCTAAATGCATTTAATCGGTACTCCCTGCAACCTTCCAGGAGTTTCCAGTTTCCCTTTTAGATATTTAAGGTATTGTTATGACAACACCAACTCAGCTTCTGTATTTAGCGAAATCTGTTTCGTTTAAATATACCTGCGTGAGAGTTTCTTTCTGCTCAATGATATTAACAAATCTATTCCTTCGTAGAATGGAATAGCTGGCAACTCAGGCAGAGTAGTGCGAGACGGCGAACGTAGACTGCTGTCACTGTAGACTAGCAGCTCAGTACCAGCTAGTTCTCTGCCATGCGCAGTCGGTTACGTCTCTCTCTCTCCTGCGGGATTGACTGACTAACCGTATCTCTGCCCTACAATCACGGACTTTAGCCTCGGATTGAGGGGAATTCTAGCATGCATGAATGAACATCGCCTTCGCTTTGCGAGAATTTTTTCAACAGAGATATCTCTTAGACCTTTTCGGTTCTGTTTACCGCACTGTAACAGAATTCTGTACTAGTCTACCGCGGCATAGCACTATAATAATGCACACCTGCTTAGGCAAAGCGCAGCCTTATTGGGGAAGGAAACATGCTCAGTGAGGGAATGGATGAGTCTGCTGGGGATCATTTTCTCGCTGGAGAAGTTTGTTTCCCTGGATAGACTGCAATTCAGACCTCTCCAGTTTTCCTGCCGGAAAACTGAAATAACTTCGAAGATTTAGAAATGATTCTGAACATCTCTCAGTAGGTCAAGGATCACCTAAGGTGGTAGCGAGAGGGTGCCAGGCATCGGGAGACGGGTACAGATGTTCTGGTACATAATCTAAAAGAATTGGAAGCAATTCGGTTGGCTCTCCAGTTCTTCGAAGAACGAGTTTTTGGCCGAGTGGTCCAGATCAACTCAGACAATTCCACAGCTCTCGCATATCTCAAGAAGTATCGAGAAACACTCTCTTGGTCCCTGTTCGAGTTAACAAGAGAGAGCCTGTTATGAGCACAGGCACGGAACGTCACGATCCTCAAGAGGTTCGTTGCACGATTGCAAAACGTCCGTGCGTATCTTCTCGATCGACGGCAGCAACTACTGACGTCCGAGTGGACTCTTCGCTTAGAAGTATGTCGAGAGTTGTAGAGACTTTAAGGGCGTCCTTTGATACATCTCTTCGCAATGTTGAAGACGAAGAGGCTTCCTCTAGACTGCTCCCTTGTTCTCGATCCGGGAGCGGTAACAATAGACGCCATCCTATGGGATTGAACGGGGATGGATGTTTAGTCTTTTTTCCCCTATTCAAACTCTTAATAGAACTAATAAGATAATTTCTGGCATCAGAGGGAGCGAGGATGACACTGATCGCCCATGTTGGCCTTCGAGAGACTGGATTCACAGAGGTCACGTCCTTCCTAGCATACTTTCCAAGGACCCTTCCCGAGAGAGTCGGTCTACTCTAACAGCCCCACTTCGAGAGGTACCACAAAACCTCTCCGCTTGGAGTCTGACTGAGTTCAGACTATCAAGAAGTTGACCAGAACAAGAGGCTTTTCAAGACTAGTGGCAAGTGCGATTGCCAAGGCAAAGAAGAGCTTCCTATCTTGCAGTGTACCAATTGGATTGGGCCATTTCTGGAGATGGTGCAGGAAGAATGGCTTTTCCTCCACCTCGACCTCTGTGAATTAGATTGCCGTCTTCCCTGTCCATCTGAGGAATGTGGATAAGGGCAGTACCGACTATTAAAGAATACAGAAGTATGTTGTCGACCGCCTTTAGACTCAGAGATTTGGATCTGTCGAACAACAAAGCTCTTCACGATTTTTGAGGTCTGTGGAAATCTCGAAACTGTCTAAATCGAAGCTTCCAGCATGGAACTTAGACGTAGTCTGGAAGTTCCTGATGTTGAAGCATTTCGAACCTCTCCTTTCTGCAAACTTAAAGCATGTGACCAGAAAGACTAATTTGTTCATGAAACTTACCTGTCAGATATATATAGCTGTATTCTCCGAAGTCTGATAGAATTTCAAAACTCCCGGCACACACAGTGGTCGGCCAGGTGGTTAGTACCCATTCCCACCGCTGGGAGGCTGGTATCAGGAACCATTCCCGTTTTCTATTCAGATTTTCTCTGTCGCCGGTACTGTAAACACCTGTTTCACTTAAATAACTTACCCGGTAGTTACATATAGCTGTCGTCTCCTGACGTCACGGCAGAATTTGAAATTCGCGGTAGCGCTAATGGTTTGACAGGTGATCCCTCTACTCCCGCCCTCTACCGGGTACCGGGAACCATTCCAACAATAAATCAGAAGTTTCCTGCCGTCGGAACCGGTAACACGGTTCCTATGCTGGTTGGAATTTGGATTTGATCATCTTGGTTTTCTCCTTTTGGTGATGTACCTTGAGTTTACTGATCTTTTTGCTAGCGCTATAGTTATTTTGGTTTTGATATTGTTGTCCTTTTTAGGAATTATTTTGAATTTTTCACGATGTCTGACACCAGCTCTATTCAGTATAGGGTGTGTAGTAGTGGGTGTAAGACTAGACTTCTTAAAGCTTCACTTGATCCTTATTCTACTTGTGTTAGTTGTAGGGGACGTGAATGTTCTTTTGAGAATACGTGTGAAGAATGTAAGTCTCTAACATCTCAGGAGTGGAAGGCACTGGGAAAGTATATGAGAAAGTTAGAAAAAGATAGAATCAGAAAGAATCAGAGATCTTCTTCTAAGTCAGTGAGTAGCCAGGATATTCCTCTGAATTCTGTTAATCCTGTTCCTATTAACCCCGTAGTGGTTTCTCCTGCCCTTGACTCTGTATCTCCCAGATCCCTATCCCATGTCAGTATTATGAAGCGATATGGACTCGAAATTTGTCTCTTTCCTCACCACTATGCAGAAAATGGGTGAGACAGTGCAAGAAGTAGTAGTTAAGTGTGATAAGTTACTTAGTGCAAGTGTAGTGGAGGAGGTGGCTGTTCGGCCCGTTCGTTCTCCTAGGTCTAGGCCCCTGTCAAACTCCCCAGATCCTGGGAGGAGGCATGCCGAAAACCGAAGGGAGGCGAGCGGGATCTGCTCCTGAGCAGCTGCCCCCTCAAGCAATCCTGTAGCCGTATCCCAGGATGCTGTCGCTCATCATTGGAAAGGTGTTGCGAGGAAGTGTTTTTCATCAAGCGACTCTAGTTCAGATGTTTCCTCTTATAGAGGTTGGCGTAATAAGACTTCTAGACCGCTGAAAGTCTCGCGATGTTTCGCCTGCTGCGTTCCCAAGAAGGTGGCGGCTGCCGAACCTTCTTGTAGTTTTTGGGAGGAGCCTGAAGTTTTTTCTCCGGCGGTTTCGATTTATCGCCCTTCTCTCATAAGAATGGAGAAAGCCGAACACGCACACTCCTTCGGAGCCTTCTCCAGAGCCCCCTCAAGCGATAACTCCTGCGGCTCCAGACGTGTTTGTGGATCATCCTTCTACTCCTCCCGCGCCTTCTACGTCAGTGGATCCTCAACCTTTGGTGTTTGAACAGATGAATGACAAGTTAGGCAGTATTTTGGAGCTTTTTGGCAAGTCTCTTTCGTCCCCGAATGCGCTCCCGACCGCCTTACATCTTCCGCAGCCTACTGTGCAGTCCTCTTCGCAGGCTCAGACTCTCCATGTGACTCCTCTTCAGACGCCGCTTCAGGCGTCTGGTCGGACTCCTTTCCTGACTCCGTCTATGGCGCCACGTCAGGCTCTCGCTCGAGCGCCACCTCAGCCGCCAACGCAGCCGCCAGCTCAGCCGCCCGGATTCGTCTCAGTACAGGCTCAGACGTCTTCTCCTGCTTTCTCGCACCCTCCTCGGGCGCATCAGGGTGTGACTTCGCCGAACAGGATTCCTCTTCACCAGTTTCGTCGAAGGAAGCTTCGGATTTGGAGGAAGAAGGAGAAGTACTTACAGAAAAAGACAAGCATTTGTCGGGGTATAAGCTCCTTTACGATCCTTCGTTGACAACTTTGGGGATTCTTTTGCGCCTTCCGTTCCAGTTTCTCCTAGTTCGCAGTGGAAAAAGGACAGTAAGCCTGACTACTCGTCCTCGTTCACGAGTCACGCCTCCTCTCGATTTCGGCTAAGAAAGCTATCAATAAAGTTAACGCTTGGCTTTTGGAGAAGAGGGAACAGGGGAGAAAAAATGTTTTCTGTCTTCCCCCTTCGAGACTTTCGTCAAGGAGCCGTGTCTGGTATGACACTGGAGAAGTTTTTTCCCTGGGTGTGACTGCCTCCGCTCAGGGAGACTTTTCTAGTCTCGTGGACTCTTCTCGTAGATCAGCCCTTAATACTGCTAAGATTTTCTTTTCGGCAAATGAACTGGAGCATCTTTGCAAGAGTGTTTTCCGTGTTTTTGAAGTTGTTAGCTTCCTGGATTGGGCCATTGCTTCGCTGGCCAGGAAAGTCAAAGTCATTTGGAACTTTCGGAGGGAGCAGTTGAAGGATTTTGCCTCGGTACTGGATTGTATCGATAAAGGCATCTGTGATGGAGCTTCGGAGCTCACTGCCATTTTTGCTTCTGGAGTGTTGAAGAAGAGACAGAGTTGGTGCTCCTTCTTGTCGAAAGGGGTCTCATCGAACCAGAAGTCTGCCTTGCTCTTCTCTCCTTTGGACAAGAAGCACTTTTTTCCGCAAGAGATTGTGAGAGAGATCGCTCAATCTTTAACACAGAAAGCGACCCAGGATCTTTTATCACAGTCAGTGAAGAAGCCCAGGAAGATAGCTCCGGTTGGTTTCTTTCTGCTTCTCGGAGTGCTCCCTCCACGGAAGCTCCTAAACCATTCGAGGGAGAGCTCCCGTTCGATCATTCTCCAGGTTTCGTGGGAGAGGTAGAGCCTCTTCTAAAACCACTCCCTCTTCCATCAAGAAATAGGCCCGTAGTCCTCCAGCAGCAGTAGGAGCCAGATTACACCTTTTCTGGCAGACCTGGTTTCATCTCGGAGCGGATCCTTGGACGGTCCAGGTCTTGAAGGAAGGATACACCATTCCGTTCATCAAGCACCCCCCCTCTCACAGAATTTCCTGTGAATTTGTCAGCTTACTCGGAGAACTCCGAAAAATTTGCCGCCCTCCATCAAGAAGTTCTCGCCTTACTGGCAAAGAGGGCCCATAGAGTTAGTGAACTCTCCGCAGGAACCAGGATTTTACAATCGCCTTTTCCTGGTAAAGAAGGCTACGGGGGGTTGGAGACCGGTGTTGGATGTCAGTGCCCTGAATGTCTTTGTCCTGAAGACGAAGTTTTCTATGGAAACGACCCAGTCGGTATTAGCAGCGCTTCATCCTGGAGATTGGATGGTTTCCATAGACCTTCAGGACGCCTATTTTCATATTCCGATTCATTCGGAATCGAGAAGATTCCTGAGATTCGTGTTCCAGGGCCGCATTTATCAGTTCAGGGCCCTCTGCTTCGGCCTGTCGACAGCTCCACAAGTGTTCACCAGAGTTCTGTCGTCAGTAGCAAAGTGGCTTCATCTGGACGGGATACGAATATCCATGTATCTAGACGATTGGCTTCTCAGGGCAAGTTCCAGATAGAAGTGTGTGGAGGACCTACAAAAGACTTTAAGGCTGACGGACAGCCTAGGTTTGTTAGTAAACAAGGAAAAGTCGTGTCTCACTCCTTCTCAGGAGATAGTTTATTTAGGAGTGAGACTGAATTCAGTTCTTTTTCAGGCTTTTCCGTCTCTCCAAAGGATCGACTCTTGTCTGAACAAGATAGACGAATTTCTCGTCAGACAAACTTGCTCGGCGAATCAGTGGATGAGCCTTTTAGGAACCTTGGACTCAATAGAACAATTTGTAAGTCTGGGGGCAATGGCTCAACATGAGACCACTTCAATTTTACTTGAAACAGAAGTGGCAAAGGAAGAAGTTCCCAGACTCCTTCGTGTTCCCCATCTCGGAAGGAATCAAGCAGGACCTCCTTTGGTGGAAATTAGAAGGAAGGCTAGAGGAAGGCTAGAGGAAGGCTTGTCTCTAAGCCAGTTGAGCCCCAACCTTACGCTCTTGTCAGACGCATCGGACAAAGGGTGGGGAGCTACTCTGGGGAAAAAGGAAGTGTCGGGACTTTTGGCAGATTCATCAGAGAAGCTGGCACATAAATCTAAAAGAGTTGAAGGCGATTCATTTGGCTCTAATGCACTTCAAGACAGAGTTAAGAGGGAAAGTAGTGCTGGTTCAAGCAGACAACACCACGGCTCTCTCTTACATAAAAAAACAGGGGGGGACACACTCGTTCTCTCTGTGCGAGGCAGCGAGAGACCTACTCATTTGGGCGAAAGAGAACAAGGTTGTCTTGAGCACAAGATTTATTCAAGGCTCGAAGAATGTAAAGGCGGACATTCTCAGCAGGAGAGGGCAAGTCCTCTACACAGAGTGGACGCTACATCCTCAAATATGCAAGAAGCTTTGGGGGATTTGGGGAATGTCCTCAGTTGGATCTCTTCGCCACAAACAAGACAGCTCGTCTACCACACTATTTGCTCCCCAGTTCCAGACGAGGAGGCGTTTACAGTGGATGCCATGCTTCTGGACTGGTCAAATCTGGATCTTTATGCCTTTCCGCCTTTCAAAATGCTAAGATTAGTTCTGGCAAAGTTCAGAGGTCATCAGAACGTCAGGGTGACTCTCATAGCCCCCTTTTGGCCGGCCAGGGAATGGTTTCCGGACCTACTACTGCTGTTGACGGACTTTCCGAGAGAGTTACCGTTAACCCTTAAACGCCGAAGCGGTAAAAAAAAAAAAAAATCAAAAATGTCTCCCGTGTGTTGGAGGTGTTTCGGAGTGAGCGCGGAAGCGGAAAAAATATTTTTTTTCAATAAATCACAGCGCGCTTAGTTTTCAAGATTAAGAGTTCATTTTTGGCTCCTTTTTTTGTCATTGGCTGAAGTTTAGTATGCAACCATCAGAAATGAAAAAAAATTATCATTATCATATATAAATAATGCGATATATGATGGCGCAAAAACGAAATTTCATATATAATTGTATTCAAATTGCTCTGTGCGCGAAACGGTTAAAGGTAACGAGTTACTTTTTTTTCGTTGTAATGTACACTAAATTGCGATCATTTTGGTTGGTAATAATTAAACACATTGTAAAAACGATAAAAAGTAACACAGAGAAAATATCATCACAAAATAATGCATGAATTCGTAACGCACGGACATAAACAAATATTTTTTTCAAAAATTCCCCAAAAATCTAAATATTGTCCTAGAGACTTCCAATTTCTTTCAAAATGAAGACAAATGATTGAATATTACTATACAGTAAGAATATTAGCTTACAAATGCAGTTTTCGACCATATCTGACGAGGTAAAGTTGACCGAATGTCGAATTTTATTATATATTATATTTTTTATACATATGCAATTATTTGGCAGAAATAAGAAAAGCTACAACCTTCAAGTATTTTTCGTTTTATTCTACATAAATTGCGCACATTTTCATATATAAAACTCTATGAAATGCCTAATATGAAATGGAGCAAATATTCCGAGAATGGTACGTACGCATTTCGGAGATTTGTGGCGGAGAATCCGAGCGCAGAGGGAAGGAATGTTTTTTTTTTTAAATTCACCATAAATCTAAATATTGTGCTAGAGACTTCGAATTTGTTTCAAGATGAAGATTAATGATTCTGAATTATTACTAGACTGTAAGAGTTTTAGCTTACAATTGCGTTTTTCGACCATTTCGGTAGAGATCAAAGTTGACCGAACGTGGTTTTTTTTCTATTTACGTGATTTATATGCAAATATTTCAAAATGAGAAAAGCTACAACCTTTCAATTATTTTTTGTTGTATTCTACATGAAATTGTGCACATTTCCATATATAAAACATTTATGTAACGGCTAATTTAAAATGGTGCAAACATTACCACAATCGCACGTATGATTTTTTCGGAAGAGTTACCGCGCGGACGTAAAGAAAATGTTATTTTTTTCATAAATTCACCATAAATCAAAATATTGTGCTAGAGACTTCCAATTTGTTGCAAACTGAAGGTAAATGATTGAATATTACTAGAATATAAGCGGTTTAGCTTACAATTGCGTTTTTTGACCATTTCGGTAGAGTCAAAATTGACCGAAGGTTGAAAATTTGTCACTTATCATTTTTTAATATGAAAATATTTCAAAACTGATAAAAGCTACAACCATGGGTTGTTTTTAGTGTATTGTGCATGAAATTGCGCACATTTTCATATATAAACGTTTATGTAACGGGCTAATTTAAAATGGTGCAAACATTACCACAATCGCATGTATGATTTTTTCGGAAGAGTTACCGCGCGGATGTAAGGAAAATGTTTTTTCATAAATTCACCATAAATTGAAATATTGTGCTAGAGACTTCCAATTAGTTGCAAACTTAAGGTAAATGATTGAATATTACTAAAATATTAGAGTTTTAGCTTACAATTACGTTTTTCGACCATTTCGATAGAGTCAAAGTTGATCGAAGGTTGAAATTTTGGCACTTATCGTTATTTATATGAAAATATATCAAAACTGATAAAAGCTACAATCATGAGTATTTTTTTGTTGTATTCTACGCAAAAATGCGCACATTTTCATATATAATACTCCATGTAACGGCTGATTTAAAATGGTACAAAAAAAATTAGTCAAAAGTGACGAAATAATTTCCGAGATATGTCACAGATACTTTTTAGCGCGGCAAGAAAGAAATCGCGCTTGCGCACCCTGCGTAACGATTGTAAACAAAACAACACCTTGATCCGTGAACTCCCAGCATCCCCCAAGGCGCGTGATTCAAGAGTTTTCGGCTGGTAGGCCTAAAAGTATTTTTCCGCAAATTTTTAAAAAAACTTTAGTATGTCGACGTAAAATACGTCCAGTCGGCACCCGAGAGACAAAAAATGTCGACGTAAAATACGTCCAGTCGGCGTTTAAGGGTTAATAGAAGAGGATTTTCTGTTAGGTTTTGTTGGGCTCCGTCCCATGTTGGAATTGTTGGGAATGAGCGAGCCGACGCTGCTGCTAAGGCTGCAACTAGGCTTAGGCACATTTCTAACATGGGCGTCCCTGTTTCCGATTTTAAAAGTACCTTTCGATTTTATTGTAGAGACCAGTGGCAGGGCCCACTGGTCTACTTTCGATATAATCTCAAATTTAAATTAAAAGTCGATTAGGCCCACCTTCTATCTGTTCATCCTTGGCCTCCATATCCGGATGGATAGAAGGTCTGAGATAGTTTTAGCTAGATTACGTATTGGCCACACTAAATATACTCACGGGTATCTAATGACGAGTGGAGTGGATAGGCAGGTTCCTCACTGTTCCACCTGTCATGTGGATTTGACTGTGGTGCATATTTTGGTGGAGTGCCCACATTTTGAAAACAAACGTAGAGCTTGTTTGCTGGCAAATAAGACTCTTGCCGATATTTTAGGTGAAGGTGCTCAGGCAGAGCAATTTATGACATTTTAAAAAAATATTGGTCATTTTTATGAATTTTAATTTTCTCTTAATTGTTTTAGGTTTCTTGTTTGGTTTTTATGAATGAATGATTTGCATGTTTGATCGGTTCTGTGTATGTTTGTTTGTGCGACATTGACTTTTTTATTCTTAAGATTTATATGCGCTGAATGGCCCCCCGGCTCCGGCGCTTGGCTATGAGCCAAAAATTTTAATCTAATCTAATCTACTATGCACAAGGCTACAATCTTTGAGCAAAGAGATCATCATTTATGATAAATAACATAGTTTTGGTTTTTTAATACCCAAAATGGACTATGAAATTCATAATAATCATGATTTATTAAATTGCCTTTGTAAAAAGAGAGTACATCTTCGAGTTTCACCTCTGACATTCTCTTGCATTTATGTTTGTTTATCTTTGTTTCGGCAAGAATGTCATCATGCCAGAGGAAAAGAAAATACAAGGAAAACATCTTGCTAACATACAGAAGAAGAAAATTCGTTTGTAATAAGCCGAGGTTAGTGAAGGGGAGAGAGGGGGTTATGTAGGAACGAGTGCCCCATCTTGCCTCAAGCAGTGCCCAAGGCTACGATATATGAGCAAAGGGATCATCATTTATGATTAAATTATAATAAATAAAATAGTTTTTGGTTTATTAATACACAAAAAAGAAATATACACTTCACAATAATCATTATTTATTAACATTGTCTTTATAGAAATACGAAGGAAAACTTTGAACGCCCGTATCTCAGAACTATACTTATTGACCTTCAAAGTCTATCTCGCTTCACTTAGTTTTAAAGCTATAACATTGGAATTTGGTATATAACTCAGAAAGACATTATAGAACAATCAAATAGAGCCCTTTTTTCCAATTTTTGTTTCATCTTTTTTTTATACATTTTTTCTTGTGATTTATAGGGTTTATTTTTTTACCATATTGAAAAATTCACATCTAGCAAAAAAAGGACTTTTAGAAAAAAAAAACTCCATTTGATTGGAGGTCTACATCAGGTCTATATATGGTAGTAATCCCAGGTCTTAATATTAAATATCAAGGGAGGAGATAGAATTTGAAAAGTGGTTATTTTCGGGATAAATTGCCCTGGCGTCACAAAACCGAAGGTCAGAGGCGAAAATCATATGCGGTTTGGAGATGTCCCAAGTCACCTTATTAAGTGGTATGAATGTCAAAGTCCTGTCGTTAAAAAACGGCATTAGCCGGCCGGCCCCCTTAAGGCCCGTCTTGAAGACGATCGCCGTACGTCTTCTTATAGTGCTCGCGCACTTCAGGAGCAGCGTGCGGCTCTCCATGACGCCTCTCAGGTGGCCTTTCATACATCAGGACGCTCGGCAAGATCCTCTCTGAGATGCCGTTCAGAACACTTGGTGTTCTATGCACCAATACACTCGGCAAGACTCTCGCGAGGACGCCTTTTGAAGACGCTCGACGTCCTACGCATCGAGACGCTCGCAAGGAAGCTTTTGAAGATGCTCGACGTCCTACATGTCGAGACGCTCGCCAGGAAGCTAAGGAAGACGCTCGACATCAAACATCGAGACGCTCACCAGGACGCTTTTGAAGACGCTCGATGTCTTACACATCTGGACGCTAGCGAGGACGCTTTTGAAGACGCTCGGCGTCCTACACGTCATGACGCTCGGCAGAGCACTTGCCAGGACGTTCTTCAGAACGGTAGGCGTCCTACGCATCAAGACTTTCGGCAGGATTCCTGCAAGAACGCTCGTCAAGAGGACACTCTTGAGGACGCTCCACAGGACGTTCCTTTACAGGAACTTAACCCTCTTACGCCGAAGCGGTAAAAAAAATTGTCTCTCGTGTGCCGGAGGTGTTTCAGCGCGCTTAGTTTTCAAGATTAAGAGTTCATTTTTGGCTCCATTTTTGTCATCGGCTGAAGTTTAGTATGCAACCATCAGAAATGAAAAAAATTATCATTATCATATATATATAAATAATGCGATATATGATAGCGCAAAAACAAAATTTCATATATAATTGTATTCAAATCGCGCTGTGCGCAAAATGGTTAAAGGTAACAAGTTACTTTTTTTTTCGTTGTAATGTCACTAAATTGCGATCATTTTGGTATATAACATATTGTAAAACGAATAAAAAAGCAAACACAGAGAAAATATTATCACAAAATAATGCATGAATTTCGTAACGCGCGGACGTAAACAAATATTATTTTCAAAAATTCATAAATCTAAATATTGTCCTAGAGACTTCCAATTTCTTTCAAAATGAAGACAAATGATTGAATATTACTATACTGTAAGAGTATTAGCTTACAATTGCAGTTTTTGACCATATCTGATGAGTTAAAGTTGACCGAATGTCGAATTTTTTTATATATATTTTTTTTATGCAATTATTTTGGAAATAAGAAAAGCTACAACCTTTAAATATTTTTTTTTTTATTCTACATGAAATTGCGCACATTTTCATATATAAAACTATGAAATGCCTAATATGAAATGGAGCAAATATTCCGAGAATGGTACGTACGCATTTTCGGAGATTTGTGGCGGAGAATCCGCGCGCGGAGGGAAGGAAAGATTTTTTTTAAAATTCACCATAAATCAAATATTTTGCTAGAGACTTCGAATTTGTTTCAAGATGAAGATAAATGACTGAATATTACTAGACTGTAAGAGTTTTAGCTTACAATTGCGTTTTTCGACCATTTCGGTAGAGTCAAAGTTGACCAAACGTGGTTTTTTTCTATTTATCGTGATTTATATGCAAATATTTCAAAAATGAGAAAAGTCTACAACCTTCTACTATTTTTCGTTGTATTATACATGAAATTGCGCACATTTTCATATATAAAACTTTATGTAACGGCTAATTTAAAATGGTGCAAACATTACCACAATCGCACGTATGAGTTTTTTCGGAGGAGTTACCCTGCGGACGTAAAGAAAATGTTATTTTTTTCATAAATTCACCATAAATCGAAATATTGTGCTAGAGACTTCCAATTTGTTGCCAAATGAAGGTAAGTGCTTGAATATTACTAGAATATAAGCGTTTTAGCTTACAATTGCGTTTTTCGACCATTTCGGTAGAGTCAAAGTTGACCGAAGGTTGAAATTTTGGCAATTATCGTTATTTATATGAAAATATCTCAAAACTGATAAAAGCTGCAACCATGGGTTGTTTTAGTTGTATTGTGCATGAAATTGCGCACATTTCCATATATAAAACTATATAACAGCTAATTTTAAAATGGTGCAAACATTACCACAATCGCATGTATGATTTTTTCGGAAGAGTTACGCAGCGGAACGTAAGGAAAAAGTTTTTTCATAAATTCACCATAAATCAAAATATTGTGCTAGAGACCTCCAATTAAGGTAAATGATTGAATATTACTAAAATATAAGAGTTTTAGCTTACAATTGCGTTTTTCGACCATTTCGGTAGAGTCAAAAGTTGACCGAAGGAAATTTTGGTTGAAATTTTTGGCAATTATCGTTATTTATATGAAAATATCTCAAAACTAATAAAAGCTACAATCATGAGTATTTTTTGTTGTATTCTACATAAAAAATGCCGCACATTTTCATATATAATACTTCATGTAACGGCTAATTTACAATGGTACAAAAATTATGTCAAAGTGGACTAAATAATTTCCGAGATGTGTCACAGATACTTTTTAGTGCGATAAGAAAGAAATTCGCGCTTGCGCGCCTGCGTAACGATTGTAAACAAAACAACACCTTGATCCGTGAACTCCCAGCATCCCCCAAGGCGCGTGATTCAAAAGTTTTCGGCTGGTAGGCCTATAAGTATTTTTCCGCAAATTTTTAAAAAAACTTTTGTGTGTCGACGTAAAATACGTCCCAGTCGGCACCCGAGAGACAAAAAATGTCGACGTAAAATACGTCCAGGGTCGGTGTTTAGGTTTAATAAAGATTCGGAGTTGGCAGTGAGGCATACCCGAATTTCTTCTTCGAACCCTCCTTCAGATAGAGGATCCCTTGCTCTCCTCTCTCGCAGTGAGCGTCGTCGAAGAAGAGGAAGGAGCTTGGTCTCGTCAAGATGTCCACTTCGCTTTCTACAAAGGGAGCGTTCAATGGAATCCATGACTTGATATGAACTCCAGAAAAACGCAAGGCAAGACTTCCTTTGCCCTACTTCCAGCAAGGTTAAGCGTAATAGCAGGCATCCGAAACGGGAAAGGAAGCTGGTTGGAGAGTTCCTTCCTCTTCCCAGGACAATTTTGCCAGCCAGATAGACCATCTGAAAGGGCTGTTCAGGATTATGGATATTTTTAGCTCCTAGATTGGTGTTTCGGAGCCCTGGACCTGCAGTCTCGGGGCCCTGACACACACTCTCTCGAATAACTATCCAACCTGCATGGATAAGGTAGTCAGGTTGGTTCTGGTGAGCTGGCATCTAGAAAAAGACTAGAAAACTTTAAGCAGATTTCGGTGTCATAAAACGCCTCTTCTGCGTTCGGGACTGCGCTGCCGAAGGGGAACATTAGGGTCCTACCTGCCGTAAGCCCAGTCTCTGACCAGGAATCCTGCCCCTTCCTCGATTTCTGCGGGAATCGGGAAGACTATATGCTCGAATTCCTGGATTAGTTTCTGTCATGTAAGTGGGTTTCCCCCATTAGCAATATACTAAACGTTTTGTCAAGAAAGTGGGTTTCCCCCATTGACAAGATACTAAACGTTTTGTCAAGTAAGTGGGTAACCCCTCATTGACAAAAAATAAACTCTTTGTCTCGTAAGTGGGTTAGTTCTCATTGACAAAGATCTCAATAACATTTTATCGCGTAAGCGGATAAGCTCTCATTGACAAGATTCGGAAGAGCTCTCATTCATTGGTGAGAGGCTCGTCCAGGAAAAAGACTTGTAGACTGCGTCCATGAAGTCTTATGTCCAATAACATAAGAAGCTTGAGCTGTCCTCTTCGGTCCTCGGTTCTCATTTGAGGATCTCCTTCGACTAATACTAATTCGTTCTCTTGGCGAAGAGAACGAAGACAGTCTTTTTCCATTCTCTCTCTTCCTCGTCGAGGAAAGAATGTAGTAGAGAATTAGCTGTCCAAGTGACTACAATACTCTACATATTTTACCTTTGCGTTATATTACTACTGTATGGTTCAAGTCATATACGCATACCGTAGTTACCTCTACGGATGGCAACCGAAAGGACTATTATTCTAAGTGCATTTAATCGGTACTCCCTGCAACCTTCCAGGAGTTTCCGGTGTAAGGACAACGCTTAAAGGTATTGTTATGACAACACCAACTCAGCTTCTGTATTTAGCGAATTCTGTTTCGCTTAAATATGCCTGCTTGAGAGTTTCCTTCTGCTCGATAATAATAAACCTATTCCTTCGTAGAATGGAGTAGCTGGCAACTCAGGCAGAATAGTGCAAGACGGCGAATGTAGGCTGCTGTCACTGTAGATAAACGCAGTACCAGCTAGTTCTCTGCCATGCGCGGTCGGTTACGTCTCTCTCTCCTGCGGGATTGACTGACTAACCGTATCTCTGCCCTACAATCACGGACTTTAACCTCGGGTTGAGGGGAATTCTAGCAAGCATGAATGAACATCGCCTTTGTTTTGCTAAGCAATTTTCAACAGAGATATCTCTTAGACATTTTCGGTGCTGTTTACCGCACTGTAACAGAGTTCTGTACGAGTCTACCGCGGCATAGCATTATAATAATGCTCTCCTGCTTATGCAAAGCGCAGCCTTATTAGGGAAGGAAGCATGCTCAGTGAGGAATGGATGAGTACTGCTAGGGGACCATTTCCTCGCTGGAGAAGTTTGTTTCCCTGAATGGACTGCAATTCAGACCTCTCCAGTTAACTGAAATAACATCGTAGATCTAGAAATGATTCTGAACATCTCTCAGTAGGTCAAGGATCACCTCAGGTGATAGCGAGAGGGTGCCAGGCATCCGGACAGAGGTACAGATGTCCTGGCACATAATCTAAAAGAATTGGAAGCAATTCGGTTGGCTCTCCAGTTCCTCGAAGAACGAGTTTTTGGCCAAGTGGTCCAGATCAACTCAGACAATTCCACAGCTCTCTCATATCTCAAGAAGAGAGAGCCGGTTATGGGCACAGGCATGGAACGTAATGATCCTCAAGAGGTTCGTTGCACGATTGCAGCACGTCCATGCGGATCTTCTCGATCGACGGCAGCAACTACTGACGTCTGAGTAATCTTCGCTTAGAAGTATGTCGAGAGTTGTGGAGACTTTGGGGACATCCTTTCATAGATCTCTTCGCAATGTTGAAGACGAAGAGGCTTCCTCTAGACTGCTCCCTTATTCTCGATCCGAGAGTCTGGTAACAATAGACTCCATCCTATAGTATGGAATGGGGATAGATGGTTTAGTCTCTCCCCTTTTATAAACAAAATCTTAGGAGATGTAATAAGATCATGCTGGCGTCAGAGGGAGCGAGAATGACGCTGATCGCCCCATGTTGGCCTTCGAGAGGCTGGATTCACAGAGGTCACGTCCTTCCTAAAGTACTTTCCAAGGACCCTTCCCGAGAGAGTTGCTCCGGTTCTCTACTCAACAGCCCTCACTTTGAGAAGTACCTCAAAACCTCTCCGCTCTGGGTCTGACTACGTTCAGCTGTCCGAGAAGTTTGACCGAATGAGAGGATTTTCAAGACTAATGGCAAGTGTCATTGCCAAGGCAAAGAAGTGCTGCCTATCTTGCAGTGTACCAATCGGAATGAGCCGTTTCTGGAGATAGTGCAGGAAGAATGGCTTTTCCTCCACCTCCACCTCTGTGAATTACATTACCGTCTTCCCTTTCCGTCTGAAGAATGGGATAAGCTGGCAGTCCAAACTATTAAAGAATACGGTAATATGTTGTTGACGGCCTTTGGGCTCAGAGATTTGGATCTGTCGAACAACAAAGCCCTTCACGATCTTTGAGGTCTGTTGAAATCTCAAAACTGTCTAGATCGAAGCTTCCAGCATGGAACTTAGACGTAGTCTGAAGTTCCTGATGTCAAAGCATTTCGAACCTCTCCTTTCTGTAAACTTAATGCACGTGACCAGAAAGGCTAATTTTCTAACCACTCTAGCTACGATAAAGAGGGTTAGTGAGGTTTAAGCCATCATCAGACGTTTTGGCTGTAGAGGACATAATGCGGTGTGTTCTCTAAGCCTTCCGTTCTTGGCTAAGAATGAAAACCCGTCTAACCCTTGGCCCAGAAGCTTGGAGATCATGGGGAGTGGCACAAATTATTGGGAACAAGAGCCAGAGAGAGTCCTATGCCCTGTCAGGGCTCTCAAGTTTTATCTAAGATAAAACTAAAGAAAGTCGAGGTCCTTCGGACAATCTGCGGTGTTCCGTAAAAAGACCAGACTTGCCCATGTTGAAGAACACCCTGGCGTTATTGTTAAGGAGTTCTTTCAAAGAGGCTCATTCGTCATGTTTGGACAAAGATTTGAAATCTTTTAAAGTGAATGCTCACGAGGTGAGGGCGCGGCCTCGGAAGCATTTCAACAGAGCATGGCACTCAGTAACATCCTGAGTGCCGCGTTTTAGCGAAGCAACTCCCTGCGGGATGTGAAGACGACATGTGAGATCTGCGGCTCGCTAGGGTACCATACGTGTCCACAGACACAATCTTGGGGGCAAGAAGTACCACTCATCCTATCCTGTAGAAAATGGTTAGGAAGAGTTGTTATTTATAGTTGTTGGGTTGCCGCCAGTGGCGGACTTCTCAGTTCTTAAGCTTTAGTTAAATATCCTTAACTTTGGCAAGGTTGGTCAGGTGGTGATATATATTACTTCTTAGCCCTCATGGTATGGTCAATATGGTCTAGTCACATTGTGGTCACGCTCCCGTTGACAGATCATCTAGAACTCACCAGCTGTACAGGTCACTACCTTGCTGGAGACTAGTAAAGCAAAAGCCGACTTGGGTGGCAGTAATCACGAAGTCAGCTATGCTAACAGGTGGAACCAAGATGTCAATCATCTGCATGCAATTTGTTTCCCAAAATCATTCTATTTTGTCCCTTCCCACCTCCAAAGGTGGGATTCAGCTATATATATATCTGACAGGTAAGTTTCATGAACAAAATGATATTGTTATGATACAATAAAGTTTGTGCATACTTACCTGGCAGATATATATAATCAAGTACCCACACACGTCCCCTCAGGGGACAGTGGCATTAGAAAATCTGAATAGAAAATGGGAATGGTTCCTGATACCAGCCTCCCAGCAGCGGGAATGGGTACTAACCACCTGGCCGACCACTGCGTGTGCCGGGAGTTTTGAAATTCTGTCGGACTTCGGAGAATACAGCTATATATATATGCCAGGTAAGTATGAACAAACTTTATTGTATCATAACAATATCATTTTTCTAACCACTCTAGCTACGACAAAGAGAGTTAGTGAGGTTTAAGCCATCATCAGACATATTGGCTTTAGAGGACTTAATGCGGTGTGTTCTCTAAGCCCTTCGTTCTTCTATAAGAATGAAAACCTGTCTAACCCTTGGCCCAGGAGCTTGGAGATCAGGGGGATGGCACAAATTATTGGGTAAGAGCCAAAGAGAGTCCTGTGCCCTGTCAGGGCGCTCAAGTTTTATCTAGATAGAACTAAAAAGAAAGTAGAGTTCCTTCGGACAATCTGCGGTGTTCCGTAAAAAGACCAGACTTGCCCATGTCAAAGAATGCCCTGGCGTCCTTTTAAGGAGCTCTTTCAAAGAGGCTCATTCGTCATGTTTGGACAAGGATTTTAAACCTTTTAAAGTAAATGCTCACGAGGTGAGGGCGCGGCCTCAGAGGCATTTCAACATAGCATGGCACTCGGTAACATCCTGAGTGCCGCGTTTTAGCGAAGCAGCTCTGTGTTCGCTTCACACTACCTGCGGGATGTGAAGACGACATATGAGATCTGCTGCTCGCTAGGGCCATACGTGTCCGCAGACACAATCTTGGGGGCAAGAAGTACCACTCATCCTATCCTGTAGAAAATGGTTAGGAAGAGTTGTTATTTATAGTTGTTGGGTTGCCGCCAGTGGCGGACTTCTCAGTTCTTAAGCTTTAGTTAAATATCCTTAACTTTGGCAAGGTTGGTCAGGTGGTGATATATATTACTTCTTAGCCCTCATAGTATGGTCAATATGGTCTAGTCACATTGTAGTCACGCTCCCGTTGACAGATCATCTAGAACTCACCAGCTATACAGGTCACTACCTTGCTGGAGACTCTAGTAAAGCAAAAGCCGACTTGGGTGACAGTAATCACGAAGTCAGCTATGCTAACAGGTGGAACCAAGATGTTAATCATCTGCATGCAATTTGTTTCCTAAAATCATTCTATTCTGTCCCTTCCCACCTCCAATGGTGGGATTCAGCTATATATGTAAGAGTTACATAATAAAAATATGGAATGTTATTCAATATATATAAAAGACTAAAACTAAAGAGGTCAACCAGATTGCTTGCAGGAATGTGATCAGACTAGAGACGCTAAGATGGCGTATGCAATAAAGTAGGCTAAGGTGACGTGCCGTCACCTGTGGTCATTCATTTGTTTTGAAACATTAGTCCAAGCTTCCTGCTTGAGACAACTACCGCAACCTATAATTCAAACGGCCTACGTGATTTCTACTGTGTCTCATTTTGTATGTATGTTCATATGTTCGAGCTACTGTCTGCTTCCTTTATGACTTGTAACCGAGATGGTGGACAGAACAGAATTAGCCATCATCATTGGCAGAAGCGATCAAGCCATCGTCATTGGCAGACCTGTACAACCCTGTCTGATATTCATCATGTAATCTCAGAAGAATATATGTATTTTTATACTTCGTGTTTTCTACTAGAACCTCACATCAGGAAGAAGACTTACTTCGTTCCTTATCACGAAACCCCAAGACACTCCAACGAGTATGGAAGTGCATAACCAACCGACTTAGCGTAAGATTATCGCAAGTCTAACATTACCTCATAGGGCACCTTATTATACAAGGTAACAGCCCTAATATATATATATATATCTGACAGATAAGTTTCATGAACAAAATGATATTGTTATGATACAATAAAGTTTGTTCATACTTACCTGGCAGATATATATATAGCTGTATTCTCCGAAGTCCGACAGAATTTCAAAACTCCCGGCACACGCAGTGGTCGGCCAAGTGGTTAGCACCCATTCCCGCCGCTGGGAGGCGGGTATCAGGAACCATTCCCATTTTCTCTTCAGATTTTCTAATGCCACTGTCCCCTGAGGGGAGGTGGGTGGGTACTTGATTATATATATCTGCCAGGTAAGTATGAACAAACTTTATTGTATCATAACAATATCATTTCTAGCAATACAGGAATTCTGGGAGAGGGTGCAGGGGCATTCAGTGGTTATGATGTCAGACAACACCACAGTAGTAGCTTACATAAACAAACAAGGAGCTCTAGTGTCTCAACAGTTACATGTGATGACAGTTCAACTTCATCAGTGGGCTGTAGAGAACGTAGTAGACATCAGGGCCTGATATATTCCGGGAAAAAGAAACGTAGTGGCCGACAAGTTGAGCCGCAGGTATCAGATCCTGGGAATGGAGTGGTCCTAGCACCAACAAGTAGTGGACAGAATGCTCAGGTTGTGGGAAAGGCCGATCATTGACCTATTTGCAACCAGGTACAACAAAAAGTTGGGAGTGTATTGTTCGGTAGTCCCAAACGTAGAGGCACTAGCAGAAGATGCTCTACAACACCCATGGAACAATCTGGATGTCTACGCATTTCCTCCATTTTGTCTAATCCGTCAGGTTCCGAACAGGGTGATGCGGTCTCAGAACCTCAGAATGACTCAGGTAGCTCCGTTACGGCCAAAGGCGGAATGGTTTCCGGACCTCTTGGAACTTCTGATAGACGTGCCGAGAGAGTTACCCTCTTGGAACAACCTGCTATGTCAGCCGCACGTGGAGAGGTACCACCGGTTGGTGAAGTCCCTATCACTTCACGGGTGGAGACTGTCGAGTATCTCTTGCGAGCGAGAGGGTTTTCGCAAAAAGCAGCAGCGCACATGGTAGGAAATATCAGAAAGTCATCGGCAGCAGTATACCAAGGAAAATGGTCAGCATACTGTGATTGGTGTCGTAGAGGGAACTTGTCTCCACTCGGTACCACTATTCAGCAATTAACAGACTTTCTGTTATATGTTAGGACAGAAAGGCATATGTCTGTCTGCGGTGAAGGGGTACAGGGGTGCTCTACCCTCGGTCTTACGCATGAAAGGCGTGGACATTTCATCTTCATGGGAGTTGGGCATGTTGATGAAGATCTTTAAGCAGTCATGTTTACCAAAGGAACTGAAACCCCCTGATTGGGATTTGACCATGGTACCGAGTTGTCTGACAAAACCCCCCTACGAACCACTAAGGCAGTCCACAGATAGGAGCCTGACCCTGAAGACAGTCTTCTTATTGGTCCTAGCTTCAACCAAAAGGGTGGGGGAACTACAAGGCCTGTCATCTATTGTAAAGCACTGGAGAGGTTGGAAGTCAATGGCATTCGAGTTTGTGCCAGAATTCGTGGCCAAGACTCAAAACCCATCAATAGTGGACAGCAGATTTGACTTTTTCCATACCTTCTCTGGCAGATTTTGTAGATAATGACAAAGATGAGATGCTTCTGTGTCCTGTCAGGGTAACAAGAGAGTACTTAAGGAGGACAAGACACCTCAGGCCAGGGTGTAGTAGGTTGTTCGTAAGTACAGGACGGAACAAAAAGGAAGTGTCCAGAAATACAATATGATTTTGGCTAAGAGAAACGATCAGGAATGCCTACATGACAGAGGACAAGGGGTCAGATAGCCAGGAGAGGGCCAGGGCTCATGACATTAGAGGCTTGAGTGCTTCATTGGCATTCAAGAAGAATATATCTGTGGAGAGAATTCTGAAAGCTGGTGTTTGGAAACGCCAAAAGGCTTTCACTTCCTTTTATTTAAAAGATGTTGCCCATAGATCCTTGGATACCTTTTCCTTGGGTCCAGTGGTGGTGGCCCAGCAAGTGGTATAGCTCATCCAGTACCCCTGGCGGGTCATTTTGTGTCTAGTCTAAGATTAAGGTATGAAAGTAGAATGAATGGGATGACTGGTCTTTTTTCTTTACTACTTTCTTTCTACTCCTTTACCTACGGGCAGTATGAAGGAGAGTACCATCATGAGCTGGAATAGACTAGATGCAGTTGAGGTGGTCAGCCATACTGTAAAGTTATGTTAGAGTTTAGTATACTTTTCAGTTGCAACACACCCCTCTCGGTAATAAGGAAGGGAGGGGTGATGGTAGATCCAGATACAAGGGATAAGAGTGGTTTATGAGAATGGGGGGTCCTTTATTTCCCCATAGTTTATAAACCATGGCATGATACCAGCACCCAGTGAGGGAAACCAATAGATTTCCTTATATCTTTGGTTCAAAGGTTTATAGTCCATTCTCTTAGAATGCTCCTAATATTCAGAAATGGATTTAGATGGCAAACTCCCATTCAGTTAGAGAATTACCTCCCTCCAATAAGTAAGTCTATCCTAATGTTAAGACCGAAGGTTTGTTTCGTATATGAACAAATGACAAATTTGTAACTAACTTGTATTTTTCAAAACTAACAAACCTGAGGTCTTAACAGTTAAAGGCCCACCTCGAACCACCCCTCTAGCAGTCTGACTGGGTTAGAAGTACAACTGGCGGGTCGGTCACACGACGCCGAGGGCATTCTGGGTAAACATGCCCCGTGACCTGGTATAGATGCCAATAGTCCCTGGATCACACACGTTTAATTTTAATTCTACCAGTTTCCAGCTTGGCGCTAGTTAATCCTAATGTTAAGACCTCAGGTTTGTTAGTTATGAAAAATACAAATTAGTTACAAATTTGTCATATTGTAGTCATGCAAATGAAATTTATTCATTTTTATCTTGTGAAATTTGATTTGATTTTTTCTTCTTTGTAGCTTTCTCCACCCGTGGCATCATTTGCCTTCCGTAATGGAAATGCCAAAGAACAAGAGTACAAATTCCAGCGTGTCTTTGGACCCACAACATCTCAGAAGGACCTATTCAATACAGTGGCCAAACCCTTGGTGTCAGATCTTTTGCGTGGAAAGAATGGCCTTCTATTTGCATATGGAGTTACAGGCTCTGGAAAAACTTACACAATGCAGGTCGGTTTGTAAAAAGTTGAAAATCAAGTGTGCCTTGAACTTAATGTCTACACATAAGGATTTCATATGAAATACAATCGCTTACTTTTTACTAAGGCCTTTATCATGTAGGGGCTAACTGATTACTGAATAAACGTTATACAGTAACTGAATGCTTAGCATGATTCCAAGGATGTTTTTTCTTAAACTCAGAACTATATTGTGCACTGTAGTTCTTATCTGATAATATTATAGAGAAGCTTGCTTTTGTAAGTGAATTGGTATAGTATATTTCATATGAATGAATGTACAATATGAATAATAGTGATGATAACAGAATTACCGTATATACTCGCGTATCATGCGACTTTTGAAGCCCTACTTTTGGAGCTAATTTTAAGGGGGTTGCATCTTACATGAGATACAAAATTTGAGTATGTAACAATCATATATTAGTATCATATGATAAAATACAAACATAACAGATATGCATCTTTTCCATGGATATTTAAAAAAGTTTTGTTTTACTTCACTGCATCCAATAATATGATATGTATTTTCATATTACTCTTTGTTTGTATAATAACACAAACATAGCAATCAATGTTTTGTTTTGGAAATCGGCTGAGGGCAATTGCGAAGCAAGTTTGTTTTGCTGTATTGAACTCAAATCAGAGCGACTTTCTTGCCTCTAGTTAGCGCAAATGAATCTCAAGATACTCTATTTATATGAGACAAGGTTATTTTACGTTATAAAAACAAAAGTGTTTTTCAAGTGGAAATATCACTTGAAAACATATCGTTTTGTGACACAAAATTTAGTTAATTTTTTTTTCGTTAGTAGATGGCACTGAGGGCATGTTTATTGCGTAAACAAAAATCAACATTCCGTTCAGTATTTTCACTGTCTCATCAGAAAACTATGAGCTTTACGTATACATATATCTTTAATTGGAGTGAAAACAGTAAAATGTGTTAAAATTTGTGAAAGTTTCATCCACGTTGCCGATGCACGATAATAGTCGTTGGCGTATGAACATTCTTTCCTAAATTTCAGCTAAAACTTACAGGTTAAGTTTAGCAGGATGTGCCCTTGCCGATCTTTTATCCAAAGCGAGCAAGGCTATAATACTATTATCATGCATCGCCAACAAGATATAACTCCAGTAACTTATGCCATCAAACACAACCGTAGATCAAATTGAGAGAAAATTATTCTAATCAAAACTTCGGGTCTTGACAGAACATATATTACTGTTGTTTTCACGCTAACAAAAGATAAGTTACGTAACGGTAAAGTTTGTACTACGATGAAATGAAGTGAAAATAGCGAACAGAATCGCATAATATTTTTACGCAATAAACATGCCCACAACGCAATCTGTTAACGAAAAAAAATACTTTAGTTCACGAGACGTGTTAAATTCATATTTCGACTTATAAACACGTCGTATAATGACAAATTACTTTGTCTCATATAAGTAGAGTATCTAGATATTTTACGCTAACTAGAAGAAAGGCAATTCGCTCCGAAATGAGTTAAATACAGAGAAATAAACTCGTATTCGCCATCAGCTGATTTACAAACAAAACACTGACCACTTTGTTAGTATTTTATGAAACAATAATATGAGAATGCAAACAATATTATTGGATACTGTAATGTGTAACTTTTAAAAGAATAAGAAAATATGCATATTCATTGTGTATTTATGTTGTAAAATATGTAGCCGTCAGCAGCCGCTTGACATCGCTCAATTAAGTATGCAGATGTCAGTCCGAATCTGATTCCAGTTTTGTGTCAATTTTTTTGTTTCGCTGATAGGTCATAGTCAGAATACATTGAAACTCCAAAATTGGCTTTTATTAATAAATTACTAATTTATATCGTATATGTAGTATACAGTATACTGAAGATTAGGCTACTGTATTCGTATATATACGATACATGTACCACAATATCATCGTCATCGTATATGCGAGGCTCACTTGTTAAATGTTATTCAGTTTCTCTTTGTACTGAATCATCATAAGCCATTGTGCATTGAACATGGAGAATTAGCTGAAATTAATAATTACTATGCCATATATGTATAAACTATGCTGTGTAGTGTAGGCTAGGCTGATTACCCTAGTGTAGGCTAGGCTAGTATAATATTCTTACGGTAAATTAGCATGGGCTGACGTACGTCCAGATCGTTTATGACTGGTTGTTCGCAACCAATTGCGGTAGTAAGTCGACTACTACCTGTAATGTAAAAATATATCAATCCTATTCTCATTAACATAATTTGTATCGTAACTATGGTAATTTTTTTACTATCATACGATGGTTGAAATGCAAGCAAAAAGGCTGTTTTTATCGGATTGGTTGTTCACAGCAAATCAGCTGATCTGGCTGTATGCAATTTCCAAACAAGTATATCATTACTACCGATACTTTTTGCATTCTTTTACTTTTTTAAACTTAACTAGAAGATGGGATACATTAAGAGATGGAGGAAAAGTTGTTAGCCTAACTAAAAAATTGAATAGATGAAGAGGAGGAAAAGAGGTTAGCCTATTGTTAAATTTTGGTCTCGTAAATTTAACTCACATGATACGTGGGATACTGATAAATCATTTTTTGTTTTTTTTTTTTTTGGTTTTTTTTTTTTTTTCGAGGGGTGGAAAATTTGAGGGTCACATGATATGCGAGATCGCGTGTAATGCGAGTACATACGGTACCTATTTTAAAAATATTTTTTACCTATTTTTTAAACATTTTGTTCAAGGAAATAAATATCAACGCCATAGTGCGGTATCACTTTAGTAAAGTATTCCCTATGCTTAATCTGATACATTTGTTTTTAGGGAACATCGCAAGATGGTGGCATTCTCTTGAGAACTCTAGATGTCATCTTCAACAGCATCAGTGAAAATCAGGCTAAGCGATGCATGTTTAAGCCTGATGGCATGAATGGATTTGAATGGCTGTGTGAAGCTGAAGCTTCTGAACATAGGCGTAGGGTAGACGCAACTCCTGCAGCCAAGAATGCCCGGACATAGATACAGGTACGTGCTTCATAAATGTCTGAAGTAAAAGTGAGAGAAGGTAACTAGATAAATTTAGTTTACGAAATGCTATTTGACCTTTATTTCTACCTGTGGTTGTATGAACCATTTAGTTATTACTCTTCTTTTTGTGCTATTTTCAACCTCATTCCTCTAGAATATTGAGCCTCTTGTTTTTTAAGCTTTGAGTGGTCAAGTGGTGCTTATATGTGGTTTTTCTTTAATCTGATTACAGGAGAGAAGCCAATGGTTCCCACAATAGTAGTGATCGCGTTCCTGATTCTTCTCGTGTGTCATCTGTTGATGATGATAGTATCTTCTCGGTGTTTGTTTCCTATATTGAGATTTATAACAACTACATTTATGATCTACTTGAAGAAACATCAGATTTAGCACAAGCAAGGTTAGTTTTGTCATCTATGATATACATATTGAAAAGCCAGTATTGGTCATAAAGTTTTTGCCTTCAGGCAGTCCCCAGTTGTACAGCTCTTGTCTAGCAACAACGATAACTGTAATTTTGGCACTGTTAACCGGGGATTGGCTCTATCATCAGCGATGTTCAGTTATCGTCATGTTGGGAACAGAGCCCCGCCGATAACCAAGGACTACCTGTATTGCGTAGTAGTCAGCAGTTGATATGACATTGTTTGTATCCTCCTACTGGCCTCATTTGCTGAGTGCTTCATTTCTTAACCATGTATCTCCTAGTTTAGAAGTACAGTAGACTGTATATTAATTGAGAAACAACCATCTCCATTTCTGTTCTCCCACTGCACAATCTGAGTCAGACCTTTTTCAGTTACTTTTTAACAAAGTTCCAGGTTACTGAGCCTTCATTAATTAGAATTATCAGGAAACCACTGTGAATGGAGGCAGGGTTTGGTGATGATTTTGCGTAAGAATGTACGATCAAATATGAATCTGTTTTTGCTTCAACTAATATTTCTCAAAGGATTTCAATATCCCAGTTTTAATGTGCTTATGTAACTATCTCAAATTTCTTAATGATTAAATTTTAGTCTTCCTTGCTGTTTTAAGGTGCCTTGTTAATTCATGAACTAATACAGTGAAAGGAAAAATAATAGAGCTGCTTGGAAGAAAGGAGAAAATGGGACAGTGAACTGATGGCCCAGGGTTTTTGGAGAGAACTTGCAGAGGGTGGGAACAGAGAAGACTAACAGATCTGATAAAGCAAGGAAGGCAGTATATATGTGCAAAGATTGATTAATGCAAAAACAGTATCTGTCTTAAAGGATGTTTGAAACAAACCATCAAAAAGGACTTACAATATACGTATAAACAATTCACAGTAATAGGTAATCTTGTATTTTGTTCATGAAACTTAATTGTCAGATATATATATATAGCTGTATTCTCCGAAGCCCGACAGAATTTCAAAACTTATGACACACGCAGTGGTCGGCCAGGTGGTTAGTACCCATTCCCGCCGCTGGGAGGCGGGTATCAGGAACCATTCCCATTTTCTATTCAGATTTTCTCTGTCGCCGGTACTGTCAACACCTGTTTTCAGTACCTCCGTCTTAGGATTTTGAAACTTCATTGCCGCTTAAGTATCCTAATTGTCTTTTGGTTTATTGACTTGGATTGTGGCTAGGCATACGCTATCATAAATTGATTTGAATTTGATTGTTCTTTGCATAAGATGTCTGAATCTAGTTCGGCTAGTTTCAGAGTTTGTTGTCTACAAGGGGTAAGGTGAGGCTACCGAAACCTTCGTAGATCCTCACTGTGTATGCATGAGATGTAGTACTTGCTTCGGCAGTACATATACTAAAATTGGAAGAGAAGATTAACGTGAAGCGTTCCACATTTTTTCTTAATTTGTTAATTATATATTAAATTTATATTAAGTATATATATAGAAAGGATTATTAATATACTTTTATGTTTCTTTATTGAAAGATCAATATAAGAGTGATGTTTGACTCATTCCGAAGGGGAGACGTATGATTCGTATGTACACAAATTAGAGCGTTATAGAATCAGGAGGATTTCCTCCAAGACTGCATCAGTAAACAGAAGTCAGGGTAATGAACCTACTAACCTCCTGTAGACTTTATTTTGCCTAACTCTGTGGTGTGGCCTACGGGCCTTGAGGTCGTGTCTGTGAGAGGTAATGCCCTTTCTGTTATTGTGGATTCCATCCGTATCTTGGAATCTAAAGTGCTCTCTCTCCAATCGGTGTAGTGAGGTTGTTAGTGCCCCTAGTGTTGTGGAGGGGGCGTCAGATCGGCCCTATAATGCCTCTAGGCCTGGACCTCTGCCGGACTCCCAGGAATCAGGGAATGGGCAAGTCGAAAGCCGAAGGAGGGTTACGGGGACTCCTCACCGATCTGGCGTCCCTTCGGCAGGACCTGAAGACGCTTCCCAGGCTGCCAAAGATTGTGCACGTGCACGAATCCTAAAGGATTGCTTCTCGTCCTCCGAGGCGTCCTCTCTGTGCAGGGGTTGGAGCTCTTGGAAGGACTCGCGCCCTCTAAACAGAAGCTTATAGAAGAGGACGCTTCACGTCCTCTCTCTCTCTCGTCATGCGTTGCAATCGTCGCCTGAACATTTTGACGACTTTCCACCACAGAAGAGAACAAAGACGCAAGATGTCGCACAAGTGGCTGTCATCTTTGGTCTCAGAGAGGAGGATGCTTCATGTCCTTTCTCTTCTGCTGCTTTGCGGTCGTCTCCGGAGAGTTTAGCTGCCTATCCTCTGCAAAAGACGACCAGGACGTCATCTGATGATGACGCTTTCGAGTGCCCCAGTCGCTCCAGGAATAGAACTGTTGCGGTCCCTGTGAGAAGGAAGAAGGCGTCCCTCGCCCTCGTCTTCTCACAGGATCAGCCTATCCTCTGAGAAGGAGTCTTCTCCGACAAAGAAGATCATCCTTTCAATGCAGCAACAACTTGCTTCGTTGCTTGCTGAGAGAGAGGCAGAGCCGCGTCGTCGGAGGAAGGATGATAGACTGCCTATCAAGAGGTCCAGACTGTCTCCCCAAACGTTCTTCTGTCGAGAGAAAGGAACGTCGGTACACTCGTAGCAAGGATTGTTTTCCTGCTCCCCAAGACGCTCCCCTCTCCTCTCTTCGTGACGCTCCGTATGCGGAACGTGACGTTCGCTCTGCTGCTAAGCAGGATGTTGTTCAAGCTGCTAAGCTTGACGCCGTGCAAGCTGCTTCGCTTAGCAAGCAGCTCGCCAAGACGCCCCTCGCTCGTTCCCGAGGGACGCTCTGTCTGCTACCAAGCATGACGCTAGTTCAGCAGCTAAGCGAGACGCTTCTCAAGCTGCTAAGCTGGACGCTTTGCATTCGGCTTCGTCACGAGCTGCTCGTCAGGACGCCTAGCGTGACGCTTTTCTGGACGCTAACTTTGTACTCTGAACTCGTCTTCTCAGCAACGCTCCTTACTGAAACTTGGCCCTAAAGGCCTTATACCTCTTCCTTCGGTGGTCTCGTCTGCCGCTCCTGCAGAAGAGGGAGAAGTGAGCAGCTCGTCGGAGGAAGCAAACAAAGAACAACCTTCAACGTCAGCGTCTTCTGACTACCAAGTCTTGGCCCGCTTACTCCGTGCTTAGTTTGGAGATAAATTCGAACCCTCGGCCTCTCGCTCTTCTCCTTCTCGGTTATCCTCTTCGAAATCCAGCAAGACTCCGGGATTCGTGAAAATGAGGACTTCTCTTTCAACCAAGAGAGCGTTTAAGAAGGTCATGACTGGATGGAGTCGAGGACGGAGCAGGCAAGGCAAGACCTCTTTTGCCCTGCCTCCGTCAAGACTTAACGGCAAGGCAGGTATTTGGTATGAGACAGGGGAGGACGTCGGACTGAGAGCACCCTCCTCTGCCCAAGGCGACTTTGCCAGCCTGGTTGACGCACCGAGGAGGTCTCTCCTGTCCTCTGCTAAGGTTTCCTAGACACTTTCAGATCTGCATCACCATCTGAAAGGGCTGCATCACCATCTGAAAGGGCTGTTCAGGACGAAGGAGACTTTTAACTCCTAGATTGGTGTTTCGGAGCCCTGACTCTCTTTCTCTCGAAAAACTATCCAACCTGCATGTATAAGATAGTCAGGTTGGTTCTGATGAGCTGGCGTGTAGAAGGAGAGTCTAGTAAACTTAAAGCAGTTTTCAGGGGTCATAAACGCCATCTTCTGCGTTCAGGACTGCGCTGCTGAAGGGGAGCCTTTGGTCCTACCTGCCGTAAGCCCAGTCTTCGAGCAGGAATAAGGCTCCTTCCTCGATTTCTACGGGAATCGGGAAGACTATATGCTCGAATTACTCGATTACTTTCTGTCATATGAATGGGTTCCCCCCATTGACAAGATACTGAACGTTTTGTCAGATAAGGGGAAAAGCCCCCATTGACGTAAATGGGTTAGTTCACATTGACAAAGATTCCAATAACATATCGCTTAAGCGGGTAAGCTCTCATTGACAAGATTCAGAAGAACCCTCATTCATAGGTCTCTACCTCGCTGAGGCCATGAAGTCTTCTGTCCGATAACATAATGAAGCTGAGGGCTGTCCCTCTTCGTTGTTCTCGTTCAACTTGAGGCTCTCCTTCTACTAATGCTAATTCGTTCTCTTGCGAAGACAGTCGATCTCCATTCCCTCTCTTCCTCGTCGAGGAAAGAATGTAGTAGGGAGGTAGCTGTCCAAGTGACTACAATACTCTACGTATTTTACCTTCGCGTCATATTACTATTAAGCGATTGTATGGTTCAAGTTATATACGCATACCGTGTTATCCCTACGGATGGCAACCGAGAGGAATATTATTCTAATTGCTTTTAATCGGTAATCCCTGCAAGCTTCCTTGAGTTTCCGGTTTCCCTTTTTAGGTATTTTAGGTATTGTTATGACAACACCAACTCAGCTTCTGTATTTAGTGAAATCTGTCTCGGTTAAATATACCTGCTTGAGAGTTTCTTTCTGCTCGATGATGATAACAAACCTATTCCTTCGTAGAATGGAATAGCTGGCAACTCAGGCGGAATAGTGCGAGACGGCGAACGTAGGCTGCTGTCGCTGTAGAGCAGCTCAGTTCGAGCTGGTTCTCTGTCATGCGCGGTCGGTTACGTCTCTCTCTCCTGCGGGATTGACTGACTAACCGTATCTCTGCCCTACAATCACAGACTTTAGCCTCAGATTGAGGGGAATTCTAGCATGCATGAATGAACATCGCCTTCGCTTTACGAGAATTTTTTCAACAGAGATATCTCTTAGACCTTTTCGGTACTGTTTACCGCACTGTAACAGAATTCTGTACGAGTCTACCGCGGCATAGCACTAGAATAATGCATTAATGCACACCTGCTTAGGCAAAGTGCAGCCTTATTGGGGAAGGAAACATGCTTGGTGAGGGAAGGGATGATTCTGCTAGGGGCCATTTCCTCTCTGGAGAAGTTTGTTTCCCTGAAGAGACTGCAATTCAGACCTCTCCAGTTTTTCCTGCCGGAAAACTAGAATATCATTGAAGATCTGGAAGTGATTCTGAACATCTCTCAGTCGGTCAACGATCACCTAAGGTGATAGAGAGTAGATGCCAAGCATCTGGAGAGGGTAACAGATGTCCTGGCACATAATCTAAAAGAATTGGAAGCAATTCGGTTGGCTCTCCAGTTCTTCGAAGAACAAGTTTTAGCCGAGTGGTCCAGATCAACTCGGATAATTCCACAGCTCTCGCATATCCCAAGAAGTATCGAGAAACACTCTCTCGGTCCCTGTTCGAGTTAAAGAGAGAGAGCCTGTTATGAGCACAGGCACGGAACGTAACGATCCTCAAGAGATTCGTTGCAGGATTGCAGAACGTCCGTGCGGACCTTCTCGATCGACGGCAGCAACTACTGACGTCCGAGTGGTCTCTTCACTTAGAAGTATGTCGAGAGTTGTGGAGACTTTAGGGGCGTCCTTTGATAGATCTCTTCGCAATGTTGAAGACGAAGAGGCTTCCTCTAGACTGCTCCCTTGTTCTCGATCCGGGAGCGGTAGCAATAGACGCCATCCTATGGAATTGAAAGGGGATGGATGTTTAGTCTCTTTTTCCCTATTCAAACTCTTAAGAGAAGTAATAAGAGAATTTGCGGCGTCAGAGGGAGCGAGGATGACGCTGATCGGCCCATGTTGGCCTTCGAGCGACTGGTTCACAGAGGTCGTGTCCTTCCTAGCGCACTTTCCAAGGACCCTTCCCGAGAGAGTCGGTCTACTCTAACAGCCTCACTTCGAGAGGTACCACAAAACCTCTCCGCTCTGAGTCTGACTGCCTTCAGACTATCGAGAAGTTGACCAGAGCAAGAGGGTTTTCAAGACTAGTGGCAAGTGCAATTGCCAAGGCAAAGAAGAGCTTTTTATCTTGCAGTGTACCAATCGGAGTGGGCCGTTTTCTGAAGAAGGTGCAGGAAGAATGGCTTTTCCTCCACCTCGACCTCTGTGAATTTGATTGCCGTCTTCCCTTTCCGTCTGAGGAATGTGGATAAGCTGGCAGTCCCGACTATTAAAGAATACAGAAGTATGTTGTTGACGGCCTTTAGACTCAGAGATTTGGATCTGTCGAACAACAAAGCCCTTCACGATCTTTGAGGTCTGTTGAAATCTCGAAACTCTCTAAATCGAAGCTTCCAGCATGGAACTTAGACGTAGTCTGGAAGTTCCTGATGTTGAAGCCTTTCGAACCTCTCCTTTCTGCAAATTTAAAGCATGTGACCAGAAAGGCTAATTTTCTAACCACACTAGCTACGACAAAGAGGGTTAGTGGGGTTTAAGCCATCAGCGGACATATTGGCCTTAGAGGACATAATGCGGTGTGTTCTCTAAGCTCTTCGTTCTTGGCTAAGAATGAAAACCTGTCTAACCCTTGGCCCAGGAGCTTGGAGACCAAGGGGATGTCACAATTTATTGGGAAAGAGCCAGAGAGAGTCCTGTGCCCTGTCAGGGCTCTCAAGTTTTATCTAGATAAAACTAAAAAGAAAGTTGAGATCCTTCGGACAATCTGCGGTGTTCCGTAAAAAGACCAGACTTGCCCATGTCAAAGAACGCCCTGGCGTCCTTTTAAGGAGCTCTTTCAAAGAGGCTCATTCGTCATGTTTGGAAAAGGTTTTAAAACCTTTTAAAGTGAATGCTCACGAGGTGAGGGCGCGGCCTTGGAGGCATTTCAAAAGAGCATGGCACTCAGTAACATCCTGAGTGCCGCGTTTTAGCGAAACAACTCTGTGTTCGCTTCACACTACCTGCGGGATGTGAAGACGACATATGAGATCTGCTGCTCGCTAAGGCCATACGTGTCCGCTGACACAATCTTGGGGGCAAGAAGTACCACTCATCCTATCCTGTGAAAATGGTTAGGAAGAAAGCTGTTAATTATAGTTGTTTGGGGGGGGGTCAGCCGAGTGGCGGACTTCTCAATTCTTAGCTTGAGTTAAGGGGACCGTCCGCTATGATGTCTATTTTTTTTTATTTATTACGCAAAATAGATAATTTTCATATTTGTTTTAGATATATATAATACCTTCATCATATAAAAATTTCAAGTCATTTGAGCAAAAACTTTTAGTTTTATCAGCAAAAATTATGATTTAAAAAAAAAAATAGGTAGATATTTTTCTGCTAATATGACATCAGCTGTATTGAAAATCATACCATAAACACTTCTTTATATACGGAACAATTCCTGTGTGACAGAATTTTGATTTTTTTTTTGTTTTGTTTTTTATGATTTTTTTTTTTTTTTTTTTTTTTTTTTTTTTTTTTTTTTTTTAGTCTAGACATTCAAAAAAAAAAAAAAAAAAAAAAAAAAAAAAAAAAAAAAAAAAAAAAAAAAAAAAAAAAAAATCAAAATTGTCACACAGAATTATGGGATTTTTATTCCTCTTTCCAATGATATCTTTTTCTCTAAAATTGGATGATAAATAACCGAGTAATGGTTACCAACATGCGCATAAGTATGTTTTTGAGTTATGAGCTCCCAAAGATTTGCTATGTAAACTTCGCTTTTTTTTCTTATAAAAGTCAAAACAACATTATTATAATTACTTTATTGTACTTTTATTGTTGATTTCTACATCAAGGATCCTGGTCCTACCCCTAAAAGTGGTATTAAATACCCTCAGCGTGACACCAGACAATGATGTTGACGGCGAGACATGAGACAATGAGGGCGCTGATAACAATGAATTTTCGTGTTTTTCTTTCAGCACACTCCTGGCCTTCGCTAATTTTGCTAGCCTTAGTTGCTGAGTAGTTTTCTTGATCTTAGGTAACTTCGGCATTGCTAGTGACCAAACGCAAGTGACGAAGTGCATGTAACACCTTTGACGTCTGTGGCGTAACTGAGTCATTCTCTGAGTCTCGCGGCTCTCGCCTATAAATAGCCACTCTGACCAGCTCTCAACTCACACTACCTTTCATTGCTACCAGATGTATGAGAATCTCAAAAAAAATCTGAAAAAATCCCTGTATATATGCAAAAATAAACCCGCTATATCTTCATTATTTGTAAAAATAATTGGCTGAAACTTCTGGAAAGCATGCACGGCATATTTCTGCATAGATACAAGTAATAACTCGATTTTTTATTTTTTCAAGTTGACATGTCATCCGCCATAGCGGACGGTCCTCTTAAACATCCTTAACTTTGGCTAGGTTGGTCAGGTGGTGATATATATTACTTCTTAGCCCTCATAGTATGGTCAATATGGTCTAGTCACATTGTGGTCACGCTCCCGTTGACAGATCATCTAGAACTCACCAGCTATACAGGTCACTTGCTGGAGACTCTAGTAAAGCAAAAGCCGACTTGGGTGACGGTAATCACGAAGTCAGCTATGCTAAGAGGTATTGAACCAAGATGTTAATCATCTGCATGCAATTTGTTTCCTAAATCATTCTATTCTGTCCCTTCGCACCTCCAAAGGTGGGATTCAGCTATATATATATCTGACAGGCAAGTTTCATGAACAAAATGATATTGTTATGATACAATAAAGTTTGTTCATACTTACCTGGCAGATATATATAATCAAGTACCCACCCACCTCCCCTCAGGGGACAGTGGCACTAGAAAATCTGAATAGAAAATGGGAATGGTTCCTGTTACCCTCCTCCCAGCGGCGGGAATGGGTACTAACCACCTGGCCGACCACTGCGTGTGCCGGGAGTTTTGAAATTCTGTCGGACTTCGGAGAATACAGCTACAGTAGTACCTCGAGATACGAAATTAATCCGTTCCGAGGCGCCCTTCGTATCATGAGGTTTTCATATCTTGGACCACATTTTACATGTAAAATGGCTAATCCGTTCCAAGCCCTCCCAAAAACACCCCAGTAAATTATATTTTTGTACATGAACTTTCCTGTCAGATATATACTTAGCTATAGTCTCCGACGTTCCCGACAGAATTTCAAATTTCGCGGCACAAGCGACAGGTAGGTCAGGTGGTCTACCCTTCCTGCCGCTGGGAGGCGGGTGTATGAACCAATCTCGTTTTCTAATCAGATTTTCTCTGTCGCTGGGACCGGCAACAACTGTTGTGGGTTCCTCCTGATAGTTGATTTCGCTCTCGCTTGCCTGGGGTCTTTTTTGGACGGATTTTTGGTGACGTACTGGATCTTTTTGGCTTGGCATATGCTTTTTTGTGGACTTTTGATTTTGCTCTGGATTTTTCTTTGAATATGTCTGATTTGGATTCTGTTGTTAAGACACCTGCTATGTTTAGAGTATGTTCAGTGGATGTATGTAAGGTGAGGTTGCCGAAGGCTTCGGTCGACCCTCACACTGTATTGTATGAGGTTGTAGGGGGAATGATTGTGCATTAATAACCCATAGTAAGGAATGTGAGGGTTTGAATGAGGATGAGTGGAAGTCTCTTTCTTCTACTTAAGGAAGTTGGAGAGAGACAGGGTACGTAAAGCTTCCTCTCGAAGCTCGAGTAGGTCTCGCATTAGAGAGCTAGAGTCAGAACCTAACCCTCTCGTAGAAGTAGAACCTTCTTGCCCTGTTTCAGCCCCTGCTCCCTGCGCGGAACCCAAGGATACGTCTTCGGAGGTGGCTGCGATGAAAGCCACGATTCGCAGCATGGAGCTCAAGATCCGCTCCTTGGAAAAAGGTAAGAGTGGTAGTGAAAGTGATCTGTGCAGTGCCCTGTTTCAGCTCCGTAGCGCTTTCAGGCCTAGACCTCTTCCAGAATCCCAGACCCAGTGGAGGAGGAAAGTCGACAGCCGCAGGAAGGTTAGGGAGCCCCCAGGCAGGCCGGTTCAGGCGTCCCTTCGGCATATCCTGATGTGCGTTCCCAGGCTGCCTCGGACCGCATCAAGAAGGACATCCTGCGCCATTGCTTCTCCTCGTCTGCTTCTCCATCGCCGAAGCGTGGATGGAGCTCCCCAGAAGAGAGCTTGGAAGGCGCCCTGCAGCTCCCTGGCTTCCAGCCCGGAAGTCTTTCCAGAGGAGCCTTCTCTGGATGTTAAGAGGCCCAGGAGATCTCTTGACTGCTCTTTTCCTCGTGCGTCTCGCTCTTCTTCGCCGGAACAGGAGCCTGAGAAGTCCCCTTCTAGTATTCTCGCCGGGCTCCAAGCTCAGATTTCGGCCCTCGCTGACTCCCTGGCCGGCAGTTCATGTCGGAGGAAGGACGTTTCTCTTCCAATCAAGAAATCCAGGCGCCCTTCTCCCGACTTACGCTCTCCTCTACATAGGCGCTCTTCTCCGGGTGTTGCGGCTTCTTCTGAGCGAGGGGTTTCTCGTGAGAAGCTCCCCTCTCCTGGCTGGCTCCCCCCCTCTTCCAGGCGCCAGGCTGCTGGCAGGCGCTCTTCTGCTGACGTTCGCTCTTCGCTGGACAGGCTCCGATCGCCTTGCAGACGCTCTTCTCCTGTCAGGCGCTTATCCCTGAGCGTGCGCCATTCTCTGGACAAGCGCTCTTTACAGGACAGGCGCCAGTCTACTAGTCCCATCAGGCACTCTTCTCCTCGCAGGCGCCAAGAGCCTCGCAAGCGCCTCTCTCCTGTTAGGTGCTCTTCGCCTGATAGCCGCTCTCCTCTTGACAGACGCCAGGAGCCTCGCAAGCGCCTCTCGCCTAGTAGGCGCTCTGCACCTAGTAGCCGCTCTCCTCGTGACAGGCGCCAAGAACCTCGCAGGCGCTACTCCCCCAGTAGGCGCTCTTCTCCGGGAAGCCATTCGCCTCTTGATAAGATCCAAGAGTCTCGTGGGCACCCTCGTCATGAGAGACGTTCTTCTGCAGATAGGCGCTCTCCCTTGGCCAAGTTGTCATCGACTTCGAAGTGCGAGTCTTCACACAGACTTCTCATGTCCAGCAGGCGCTCTTCTGTTTCTGCTTGTCGCTTTCCTGATGCTTTTGCCACCCCTGACAGGCGACAAGCTACTAGTAGGCGCCCATCTCCTGACAGGACCGCCTCCTCTTCTAAGGACCCTCCTCGTTCGTCAGTGGAAGAAGACCAGGAAGGCTCTGATGAGGATTCCGCCAAGACTGCCTCGGTTTCTGCTTACAAGAAGCTAACTGCCTTGCTTCTCCAGGAGTTCGGAGATTCCCTCAGCCCTGCCGCTCCTCCGTCTCCACATTCGTTGTTTTCAACCTCCAAGACGACGAAAGGATCCTCTTGCGTCAGGATGAAGCCTACGCTATCTATGAAGAAGGCACTAAGGGGGTTTGGCTTGTGGCTTCTTTCTAAAGAAGAAGCGGGGAAGACGGTGTTTTCCTTTCCCCCATCTAAGCTGACAGGACGTATCGGGTTTTGGTACGAAACGGGAGAGCCCTTGGGCCTGGGTCTCCCTTCATCTGCCGATTCAGACTTCTCTGTGGTAGTGGACGCCACCAGACGATCAGCCCTTAATTCTGCCAAGACGTCGTGGGCCATGAATGAACTCGACCATCTTTGAAGTGGATGTTCCGATTCTCGAGGTTTTCAACTTCCTGGATTGGTCCTTCGGAGTTTTGGCCAGGAAGACGCAGACGCCGGACGTCCTTTCTCCAGAAGACCTACACTGTGTCTTGTCCTGTATGGATAAGTCAGTGAGGGATGGCGCTAGTGAGATTGCGTCATTGTTCGGTGCGGGAGTAGTCAAGAAGAGGGCCGTGTACAGCTCCTTCTTGACTAAGTCGGTCTCTCACGCCCAGAGGTCTTCGTTGTTGTACTCACAGCTCTCGTCACAGCTCTTCCCCAAAAAGATAGTGCAAGATATTTCGAGCTCTCTCTCGGCCAAGGCGACTCAGGACCTGCTGGCACTGTCAACGAGGAAGCCTCGACCGGCCTTCTCTGTGAAGAACAAGAAGGAGAAACCTGCAGCGCAGGAGCCCTTTAGAGGGGGGCCCTTCCTCCAGATCTTCTTCTTTTAGAGGGCGAAGACCCGGCAGGAGAGGTAAAACCTTCTCGAAATCCATCAAGACTACAAAATAGTAAAGCAAGTCCTTCAGACGACAGTAGGGCGCCAGATCTCCTAAGTTTTTGCAGATGTCTGGGCCCAGAGAGGGGCGGACACCTGGACCCTCTCTATTGTAAAAAAAGGATATCTCATTCCTTTCGCTTCAAGACCTCCCTTAACGACAACTCCAAGGGAGTTGACGGCCAAGTACAAGGACCCCATCATGAACCAAGCCCTTGTTCTAGCAGTAGACCAGATGCTGGAAAAGGAGGCGATAGAACTAGTATCGGATCTTCACTCAGCAGGTTTCTAAACCGCCTCGTCCTAGTTCCGAAATCCTCAGGGGGATGGAGACCGGTTCTGGATGTAAGCGCCCTGATCTTCTTTGTGGAGAAAAAGAAGTTCTCGATGGAAACCACGTCATCGGTGTTGGCTGCTTTTTGTCCAGGGGACTGGATGGTGTCCCTGGATCTGCAGGACGCTTACTCCCATGTGCCGATCCATCCCTCGTCGAGGAAGTATCTAAGGTTCATGATGCGAGGGAAGGTTTACCAGTTCAGGGCCTTGTGCTTTGGCCTCTCGACAGCCCCTCAGGTTTTCACGGGAATCATGAGGAATGTCGCGCAGTGCTTCACATGGAAGGAGTGAGAATATCCCTTTATCTGGACGATTGGCTTATAAGAGCCAGATCGAAGGAACGTTGTCTGGAGGACCTTCAAAAGACATTGGATTTGACAAGTTCGCTGGGACTCTTGGTCAACTTTCAGAAATCCCAGCTCATCCCGTCAAGAATGTGTTTATCTGGGGATTCGGATGGATTCTCGGGGTATTCGGGCTTTTCCGTCCCCGGAAAGGATAGCCCGAGGCTCCGAGAAGATTGCAACCTCCTAGGGAAAGATGCTGCACAGCAAGGGAGGGTGGATGAGTTCTGTTGGGGACTCTCTCCTCGCTGGAGCAATTCGTTTCCCTAGGAAGGTTACACCTGAGACCTCTGTCGTTCGCAGGATTTGACGTTCTCCTTTGTCGTAACTCAGGGGATAAAGGAGAAGCTCTTGTGGTGGGCAGATCCCAACAGATTTGCCGAAGGTCTGTCACTGCAATCCCTGAACCCCAGCCTAGTGTTGTTCTCCGACGTGTCGGAGACAGGTTGGGGGGTGACTCTGGGAATGAAGGAAGTGTCAGGCACCTGGGAGGGAGAACAGGTCTCCTGGCACATCAACAGAAAGGAACCGATGGCTGTTTGGCTGGCACTGAAAGCCTTCAAGTCTCTCGCCCGAGGCTCCGTTGTTCAGGTCAATTCAGACAACACCACAGCTCTGGCATACATCAGGAAACAAGGGGGGACACACTCCTTCTCCCTGTACGAGACAGCAAGAGATCTTTTGCTATGGGCCGAGGTAAAGAGTGTCACTCCTCACCAGATTCGTACAGGGGGAAAGGAATGTAAGGGCAGACCTCCTCAGCAGAAAAGATCAGGTCCTTCCGACGGAGTGGACTCTTCATCAAGATGTTTGCCAGAGCCTGTGGAAACTGTGGGGCAGGCCCCATCTAGACCTCTTCGCCACCTCAAGGAACACAAGACTAGACCTGTATTGCTATCCAATATCAGATCCAAGGGCAATAGCAGTGGATGCCCTTCTGCTGGATTGGAAGGGTCTGGACATGTACGCCTTTCCTCCCTTCAAGATCCTGGGAGAGACTCTAAAGAAGTTCGCCGCGTCAGATTCGGCAAGAATGACTGATTGCTCCGTTCTGGCCTGCCCAAGACTGGTTCACAGAGGTACTGGAATGGTTGGTGGACCTTCCAAGATCCCTTCCACCAAGGAAGGATTTACTCAGACAACCCCACTTCGACAGGTATCACAAAAACCTCCCTGCTCTCAGTCTGACTGGCTTCAGACTGTCCAAAGTCTCGTCAGAGCGAAGGGATTTTTGTCTAAGGCTGCAAAAGCTATTGCAAGAGCAAGGAGATCTTCCACCTTGCGAGTATACCAGTCGAAGTGGGATGTCTTTCGTCGTTGGTGTAGGAATAAGAAGTTTCCTCTTCCGTACCTCTGTAACCCAATTGCTGACTCATCCTTTTCCTCAGGAAGAATGTGGACTAGCAGTTTTCGACTTTAAAAAGGATACCGCAGTATCTAGCTGCAGTGTTCAGGCACAGAGGCCTGAACATTTCGAGAACAAAGACCTTCATGATCTGATCAGGTCTTTCGAGACAACGAAGAAAGGGTCCTCGAGAACACCCAGTTGGAATCTTGACGTGGTTCTTCAATTTTTGAGTTCAAGGTTTGAACCCCCTCATTCAGCTTCCTTTAGGGACCTTACCATGAAGTCCCTTTTCCTCATGGCTTTGCCATCCGCCAAGAGGATGAGTGAACTGCAAGCCATAGAAGGAAAGGTGGGCTTCAAAGATCATTCCGTGGTTTGTTCTTTCCTTCCCTCATTCTTAGCTAAGAATGAGAATCCTTCGAATCCATGGCCAGAAGTTTTGAGTTCAAGGTTTTATCTGCTCTCGTAGGGAAGAGGCAGAGAAGGCTCTTTGCCCTGTAAGAAGCCTTAAGTATTACCTCAGAAGGAAGGAACAACTTAAGGGCAATACAGGACATCTGGTGTTCTGTGAATGACCCCAGTAGGCCTTTGTCTAAGAATGCTCTGGCATTCTTCTTGAGAAGCTTAGTCAAGGAAGCCCAAGCATGTGATGAGGACCAGTTCAAGCTCCTTAAGGTTAAGGCCCATGAAGTGAGGGCCATTGCCACTTCTCTAGCCTTCAGTAAGAACATGTCAGTGCAAAACCTTATGAAGGCGACATTTTGGAGATGTCACTCGGTCTTCGCAAGCCACTACTTGAGAGACGTAAGGATCACATATGATAAGTGCTTCGCTTTAGGACCCTACGTATCTGCGGATTCGGTGCTGGGGCAGGGAGCTGAAACGTATCCTTGTTGGGTTAGCTGAAACGTATCCCTTTTGGTTTGTGTTTTTATGCTTGTGTGAAAGAGGATGCGGGTAGGCATCTCTTTCGTGTCTTGATCTAACACGGGTTAGATTGGTTAGGTGGTCTGGATGGTTTTGGCTCCTTGTGATAGTAGTGGACAGGTTCTGTCATGTAAGCTGGCGAACCCCCTTTGACAAGATCCTACTTGGATTCTACCATGTAACTGGATCAGAAATCCCTTTGGTAGATCCAAAGAGTCTTTCAGCAACAGGTCATCACGCCCTCGCTGTAGCTCTTCAGGCAATGCAGACTCATTGACAGTACCCATGAAGTCTTCTGCCTAATCAGGTAAGAACCAAGGTTTTTATATCCTACAACATGTGTTGTTTCCCTTTTCTATATTGTTTAGTTGTCTCTTACCCTCCACCAAAGGTGCCAATCAGCTAAGTAGTATATATCTGACAGGAAAGTTCATGTACAAAAATGATATTGTTATGATACAGTAAAGTTTTGTACATACTTACCTGGCAGATATATACAATTAATGG